>NC_140172.1:33522247-33682247 GCF_963971535.1 Notolepis coatsorum
CCTCGTTGCCCGCTTTGCGCATTTGCGCTTTGGTGAGTTTTTGGAACGAACCTTTTGGATTCTCTGTTTTTTGTGTGTTTGGATAACACTGAAGATTTGCCGTTTTTGTTTTGTACTGGGCTCAGCTAAACTTGTGTGTTGGTAACACTGAAGATTAAGTCACGTGTGATTATACTGGACTCAGCTAAGGAGGACTGGACTGCCTCTGTATTCCGTTGGCTTGTTTATTGACCACTCTCTCTCTCTCCGTTCCTCCCGAGTTGGATCCTGGAGTAGCTGCAGAGCCGCAGAGGCAGTGGCGCTTCGCCGCTTCTCCATCTCAATACCGGGACGATCTGCAGAGCCGCAGACAACTCTGCCAAGAACATTCTCCCCTTTGTTGTTCTTATTGTTATTTCGCTCATTCCTGTTTCAGAAATAAATACGCCCTAGTCTTTGGCTAACTCTGAACTACCTGTCTGTGCCGTGCTGTTGGGGTCGGTTTCAAACCATAACATTACGACCCGACCATGTCGACCCCAGCCGACACAGACAGAGTTAGGGCAGCGTTGGCGGTCCAGATCGAGTTGGTCAACGACCACACCCAACAGTTGGGTGCGGCTGCGGCGGCTGTACAGGACCTCCGGGCCCAGGTCCAGCTTATTCTGGATGCCCTTGACACTCTGGCCACCCAGCAGACTACCCAGGGTAATCAGCAGGCTGTTATTCTGCACCAGCTACAGGCTCTCAGTGCAGCATTGAACACCCTGCTTTTAACCCCACCTGTCCCAGGAGTCTCAGCCAGATTACCACCTGCAGCCGCGGCAGAACTACGTCTGTTCGAGGGTAACTTTGAGGATTGTGCCACATTCATCATGCAATGTGAGTTGGTTTTCCTTCATCAACCCAGCCGATTTTCGTCAGAGGGAGCCCGAGTAGCTTACATGACTAACCTGCTCACGGGCCGAGCAGCACAGTGGGTCACTGCTTCCTGGTCTATGAGGGCCGATTTTTGTTTCTCCTACCCAGACTTCGTGGCAGAGCTCCGAAGGGTTTTCCACCACCCAGCTCGTGGCCAGGACCCAGGAGCTCAGTTGGGCACCTTCCGGCAGGACAGTGGCAGTGTCACCGACTACGCGCTGGAGTTCAGACTGGCCGCAACCGAGAGAGGTTGGAATGATCGGGCGCTTCATCTCACCTTCCTGAAGGGGCTCAACGACACTGTAAGGGACCAGCTCGCGACCCAAGAGGAGCCCGATTCTCTCGAGGGCCTAATCAGCCTCGCTATCCGCATCGACAGACGCCTCCGGGAGAGAGGGCGTGAGAGAGCACGACTGGGACCCCCAGACGTTCCCCAGACCCCCCGTCCTCGTGACCGTTCTGCTGACCATCCTGCCCCCTCCATGACTGGTGGTTTTTTCCCCTCCCGAGCTGTGACCGAGGAGGAACCCATGCAGCTGGGACGCACCCGCCTTAGCCCGGCCGAACGGGAGTCCAGGCTCTGGTCCGGCCTTTGTCTCTACTGCGGCCGGGATGGACACCGTATCTCCAATTGCCCTACCCGGCCAAGAGGACCAGGCTCGCCGGGACCCCGGGAGATCCTGGTGAGCCGTTTTTCCTGTTCCCACACCCGTGCACCACCTAACCGTCTGACGAGCGTCACCCTAGCCTGGGCGGACCAGCGGGCGACGGTGGGTGCACTCATTGACTCTGGTGCTGATGGGAGTTTCCTGGACGTTGAGTTTGCCACCCGGGCCAACATTCCACTTGAGGACCTCGAGAGGCCCTTGGAGGTTTTGGCACTGGATCCTCACCGCCTGGCTGACATCACTCAACACACCTGTCCTGTCCTCCTCACCGTTGCTGGTAACCATGTTGAGAGACTCCAGTTTTTTATTACCAGATCCCCTCTTGTCCCAGTAGTTCTGGGTCGGCCCTGGCTCGCGCTGCATGAGCCCCACATCGCCTGGTCCTCCGGCACCATCAGGGGGTGGAGCTCCTCCTGTCATTCGCCCCGGGGTTCCCCTTGTGTCCCTGTCTCCAGCCCCCTCACCGGGCCCCTGTCTCCGTCTCCGGCCCCCCTCGCCGGTTCCCTGTCCCTGTCTCCAGCCCCCCTCACCGGGTCCCTGTCCCCGTCTCCAGCCCCCCTCACCGGTCCTCTGTCCCCGGTCCCCCTTTCCGGGCCTCTGTCTCTGTCCCCCTCTCCAGTGCCCCTGATCACCGGCTTCCTTCGGTCCCATCCGGGCAAGCCGAGGCGGGGTAGGTCGCCGGGTGGCTCCCGTGGAGGGGGGGGGGGTACTGTGAGGATTGGCCCGTTGCCGAACGCACACTTCAAGGTCAAGTACCAATTACCATCACGCACCTGATGTGTGTTGCAATCAGCTCACCTGAGCCCTTCATATACTCTGGGGTTTCTATCATTCTTTGTCGGGTCGTTTTGGATTACCACTGCTACTGCCTGTTCCCCCCGTTGTTGTGCCTCGTCTGTTTTTTCTTCAGGACGTCTATGGAAGTCGCCGCTGTTGTGTATCTCTATCATCCGTTGGAGCTGTTCCTCGTTGCCCGCTTTGCGCATTTGCGCTTTGGTGAGTTTTTGGAACGAACCTTTTGGATTCTCTGTTTTTTGTGTGTTTGGATAACACTGAAGATTTGCCGTTTTTGTTTTGTACTGGGCTCAGCTAAACTTGTGTGTTGGTAACACTCAAGATTAAGTCACGTGTGATTATACTGGACTCAGCTAAGGAGGACTGGACTGCCTCTGTATTCCGTTGGCTTGTTTATTGACCACTCTCTCTCTCTGTTCCTCCCCGAGTTGGATCCTGGAGTAGCTGCAGAGCCGCAGAGGCAGTGGCGCTTCGCCGCTTCTCCATCTCAATACCGGGACGATCTGCAGAGCCGCAGACAACTCTGCCAAGAACATTCTCCCCTTTGTTGTTCTTATTGTTATTTCGCTCATTCCTGTTTCAGAAATAAATACGCCCTAGTCTTTGGCTAACTCTGAACTACCTGTCTGTGCCGTGCTGTTGGGGTCGGTTTCAAACCATAACAAGGACCATCCAAGCTCTTCTGGCCGGGCAGGACCATGCCAGCTCTTCTGGCCGGGCAGGACCATCCGAGCTCTTCTGGCCGGGCAGGACCATCCCAGCTCTTCTGGCCGGGCAGGACCATGCCAGCACTTCTGGCCGGGCAGGACCAGCGCTGTGGAATCCGTAAAAGGCCACAGTCTCATTTCATTTTCTAGAGCATAAAGGATGAACAACATGAATGTAAAAGAGTAGTTTTTTTTCTTTTCTTTTTCTTCTCCTTTTTCTGTGATTTTTCTCCCCATCCCAATTTACCTCTCATGCCAATTCTCCCTCCCCTGTCCTGATCGTTGCTCGCATATGCCCCCCACTGGCCGGTTGTCGGGAGGATAGAAGCCTTGCATCACATGTCCCCTCCGATACATGTGGAGGCAGCCTGTCACATCTTTTCACCTGCCAGCGCGGACTCTCATTGGCGAGGTGTAACGTGGAGGAGGCTCACACTGCCCCCGCCATTTTCCTGACTTTGCTGTGCAGGCGCCCCAACCGACCTGTAGGAGTCGCTGTTCACAACGACCAGACTACCACCCTTCGACTTCCCACCCGCTAACTCTGCCAATTGAGTTAGTATGACGGCCGGCCCAAGCCGGAGGCAACACCGACAGCCGGATTCGAACCCGGTGTCTCTTGCGTTGGTGACGAGCGCAATGTCCGCTGCGCCACCCAGCCGCACCCACAGAGTTGTTTTCTTAATATAATATAATATAATATATATAATAATAATTAATTAATATAATAATATAATCCCTTGAAGAATAAGAAAAAAGAGCATCTGCAATCTATTACCTTTTTTTTTTTCTTTTCTTTTTTTTTACCGGATCACAGTTATTAACTTCTGTAAGTACTGCTGTAAATACTGCTATCCCATTACATCTAATCTGTCACCCCCCCCTAATCCGTCTTTGAGTCAGCTCCAATAAAGTACAAGTCTTAACAAAGCACCGGCAGTAAACATACATACAGTTTCTTACAATGAAATCATGTACAGCTTTTCCAGAATGTGTAGAAAGGTGAATTCAACGTGAATGCCGCCCTCCCCCCTCAGAGAGGCTGGTGACTGTAGATATAAGACACGTGACTCAGTATGTACTCACGCTGAGAACAGGAAAGTGACAGATGTGTGTTTCCAATTTAACGGACCAGACCGCAAATATCTCCCATGCTCAGATCCTATATCTCTGGCCATCTCATAAACAAGAAATAAAGTACTGGAATCTCACAAAAAACCTTACAGGAAATTCATACAGTTGCCTTTCGGTGGGGGACCCTGATGTAAACAAGACGAAAGTCTTTCTCTGGTCTGCATCCCCTTAACAATTGTATGTATTGAGCTGTACTGTACTGTACCCATTCTGCAATCTGTTAATAAAGTTTTCAATCAATCAATCAATCAGTTGCCTTTCGGTGGTGTGGCATACAGTTGCCTTTTGGTGGAGTGACATACAGTTGCCTTTCGGTGGGGTGGCATACAGTTGCCTTTCGGTGGAGTGACATACAGTTGCCTTTCGGTGGGGTGGCATACAGTTACCTTTCGGTGGAGTGACATACAGTTGCCTTTCGGTGGGGTGGCAGTGGCATACAGTTGCCAACAACATCTTTATCCTGCTTAAGGAATTCATGGATTTGTGTTTTTTGCTTTTGGATCTTCAAATACTAAAAGCTATAAGACCAACTGGAATGGTAGTCACTTCGGAGACATGTTGTTAGTGTAAGAACTTTCTGAAGGTCCTGAGCATATTGCGTGCCTGGGAGAGGCAACACCTGGGAGAGACAACACAGCATCCCAACAGATTCCCAAAGGTGGTGGAGGTCTAGGTCTAGTACATCCCCCTGGACCACGACTCCGAAAGCGGGTGGCCTGGTCAGGGGCGCTGTGGTGAAAAATGTGGACAGGGTAGATTTCCTTCCAAACACAAGACGGCTACGTCCCAAAGAGTTGTAATTGTATCCACATACCTGGCTTCAGGATCATAGACACATCATGTGCACAGAGGGCCCTCTGTCTGGCTTGACACTATCAGAGGTGGAAAGAGTACTGAAATATATTACTCAAGCTGAAGTACTGTCACTTTGGTTAAATCTTACACAACTAAGAGAAACTACTCTAGAGTACTACTGACTAAATTACACAAGTAAAAGTAAAAGAGGAGCTCTTAAAAAGTATTAAAAAGACTTGCATGCTGCCCCTTTGTACTCCTTCTGGCCTGGTATTTGAACATAGTACCAACAAAGCTCTTGTTAATAATGTCCAGGATGACTGTTTTAATGTAAATTACAGATCTCTTTGTACTCAATACAAATACTCCAAGAAAATACATAAACAAAAAATAATAAAATGAGCTCCTCAATTACAATAGCTAAAGTAAATGTAATGAACTACTTTCCACCTCTGGACACTTTTCAAAATGCAAGGAATTTGGGATCTCAAGGGACCTGTGGAGCGTGCAGCAGCTATGTGGGAACAGATCCAAGTAGTTCAGAGAGAGAAGATATATATGTATAGCTCTACTTTGCCAGTGCATCTGGCTCAGTGCCAAACAAACTCATTGACTTGGCCTTGAATTACTTCCACATCGCGGACTGATTCACCAGCAACCTACACTTAGACAGGGGAGGAAAGTAATTAAGTACTTACATTTTGAGATACTTGAGTATTTCCATACTTTGGCTCCACTCCTACTTTGTACTCCACTACATACAGTATACATATTATATACAAACAAGACATGCAATTAACTCGTAAAAATAATGTGCCCCCCCCCCCCCCTTTTTTTTCTTTTACTTTCACATAAAGTAAAACATCTGTAATGCCCTGTAATGACCTCTTGGCAAAAGAGCCCAGCTTAGTATTGCACTTTGTTTACATTGTTTGTTTTGGTCTAATGTGTGGGTCGGAGTTTAGTAACTTATTATACTGTCCATTTCTCCAGACCTCTCTTGGTGGAGCCTGATGTGAGGCCAAATAGCAACCCCTCCCCCCCTCCCCACTCAACTCTAACCGAAGCTTTGCAGCCAGCTAACAGGTGACGAGTCAACATCCTTCCCGGAAGATGGGATCTAGACACTACCCTCTGGAAAAAACGGAAGCGTCAATCAAAAAGGAAGTACTCCAGTCTAGGACAGATGGAACACACGTAGGCTTCTGGGCTCTCTGTCTGTTACATAACCGGGAAGCATCTCTCTGGGGTGGGAGCACACACAGCGCAAGGGCAGGGGATGTTAATTAGGGTGGATAGCGACCATAATCATCTCATACACAAACAAAGTCTGAAACATTATGTCGGATTATCAGATCTAGTACCAGGGGCGTAGCGAGGAATTCTGTGGCCCATGTACACATGATGTGTCTCTGGGCCACCGTGATATCTGTGATTCATATTCCATACAATCTAACAAAGTACTTGACAATTATACAGGCACATAGTGGAAACATGGGCAACATTGTCATGGCCACACTATAAAATAATGTTTCAAAATCAAAACCCTTTCTTTCTATGCCCCTATCTACTGAACTGCAGACAGTAAGGAGGTAGATTAGGTTTGTATGCTCATAATGGAAGCACTGGTTTTAGTTTGTGTGTCAATGAGAGATTCTGCTGGTTCACTAACTCCTGAAGTGGCCTATTTCTCTATGCTGTTGCTATGGAGTTAGTCAAAGTTAGTGGTGTTTAGTGGAAAGAGGTGGTGGCCAACTGTGGGTTTTTTCCTCATCACTGCTCAGACAACAACAAATACACAGGCACATTCTTCTTTGACACAAAACACAACTCCCAGCCCTGCAACCCCCTGCGTTCACGGCACCACCCTTGGCAGTAAATTACCTAACTGCTTCTTTCTCCCATTAGGGGTGGGGTGGGAGGTGGGAGGTGGGGGGTGTAGCCTGTGAGTCATGGAGGGAAAGAAGGCCTAATGGTGTGTAAAGAGAATCCTCCTTGTGCTTTAAAACACATTCTCAACTTTAAACATGCAACCCGTTAATCCCAAAGAAAACAAAACGGTAATAGAGGCAAATAAAGGTTGGGGTACAGAGTTAGAGAAGGTTTGCCTCTTTCACAGTTCACAGACTGAGCTTGGGTGATAAGAAGTAATTTATGATAGGATACCTAAATGGTGCTTTTAAACATTACATTCACATTTACATTTAATCATTTTTAGCTGACCAAAGCGACTTAACTTACAATAAACAGTTCAAAGGATTGTTTGAGGGCTTAAAGGCAGAATCTGTAATGCCGTCATGCAGCGACCCCTAGGCAAAAGTGCCCTGCTTGCCATGCAACACTCACACCAAAAGCCAGACATCAGAGAGAGGACCCAAATACTGACTCAACTGTCCAGAAGCCACAGGTAGAACATTATGTGAATTCTTGAAATGAGTGGTATTCCCCTTTAACCCTTTCACTACCACACTACAGAAGGTTAACCTTTCACTACCACACTACAGACGGTTATCCGTCTGTAGTGTGGTAGTGAAAGGGTTAACTGTCTGTAGTGTGGTAGTGAAAGGGTTAACATTCTGTAGTGTGGTAGTGAAAGGGTTAACCGTCTGTAAGTGTGGTAGTGAAAGGGTTAACCTGTAGTGTGGTAGTGAAAGCGTTACCCCTTTGTCGTGTGGCAGTGAAAGGGTTAACCTTCTGTATTGTCGCAGTGAAAGGGTTTACCATTTGGTAGTGTGGTCGTGAAAGGGTTAGAGCAGATAAAGCTTGCTTTAGTCACAACTAGCCTAAATCACAAGTCAGGGTCCCAAGTCTTAAGTTGGGTCTCAATTCCCAATTAAACAAGCCAGGTCAAGTCAAAAGAATACAGGGTCAAGTCAAACCAAGTCTAATTTATTTATTCTGAACTAAATGTGTTACCATTTCACAGATATAACGAGAATAATCTGCTCTTTGAATAACTGATTACACTTGCAACTTCCATTAAATACAACCAAGGTCTGGCACTAAATCAAAGAAATGTTTGCTTCGTTTTATGTGTCACACTTTACGTACCTGTCCATTGACATTGACATTGACAGTGACTCCATTCTGTGTCAAGGAAGAATACTTTGTTTTACACTTCACTCAAACACAAGAGAGAGTTACACTTCAGAGAAGTAAATAACTGGAGCACACAGATATAATAACCACTTTATTAACACATCTTTAACATGTTTTTCATCCTAACCTTATTTTTCCTTTTCTCTTTTTATTATTTTCCTTAAAGATCCTCCACTCACCACTATGGTTAACTCCTCTTGAAGGCACGACTTTGACTATACACATTATTTGTGTTGTTGTTATTTTTGCAGAACGTTTTCCTTTTTCACATTCTTCCTCCGGAGAGGGAGATCTTCTCTGTACTTCCTTGAAATCTGAGTTGCATGTGTGATGTCACTAATAGGTTGGACCTGTCATGGTCCAGGTCCAATATTTGGTAATTTGACACATTTTGCTACAGCATACACAGAAAGTGTCACGGTTTGACGTATTGAACCCAATGTGCAGATAATGAGACTCGGCAGACAGATCTTGTAAATAAATAAAGAATGGTCGGGTATACAGGCAGTATACGAAAATATAAGAACAATTCTTTTAAAAAACAGTTCACAAGAACATTAAATAAACAGAGTTGGTCCTGCTGTCCAACATACTGTATAAAACACAGGGCCATAAGTTCGCAATGCATGAATCAGGGCTTCATCACAGTGAGACCAGATCCTAGATCAGCACTCCTATTCTTAGTGGTTTGATGGATGCGAGGCCCAGAGCCAAGGCCTGAGCAAGGCAACGCCATCCCCGCCTCTGGCACCTCCGGAGAGAGGATGGAAGACACATGTCAGACTCCAGTCACCAACAACAACTTAAATAATAACCATTGGGTCATACACATCGAGAATTAATTAATAATGTGTCCGTGCGAGTTATCAATTCTCAAGTCATAAACAAGTCATCTTGAGTCATGCGAGGGCAAATATACAGTCCAGGCTCGAAAGTATTTCCTGATGTCCTACGAGATTCATCAGAAGCCAGAGTCTGACTCAACTCCAAGTCATAATGACTCAAGGCCACATCCCCAAGGTGAAGTGAGTAAGTCGTATAGTTGTATATAGTTGACCTACAATTGGAGGGAAACAAACACTGAGATTGCACCTCTCAGTACTGACTATCTGTATGTCATGTATGTCATATATGTCCTGATGAATTGAAAATGGGGGACCCTGATGTAAACAAGACGAAAGTCTTTCTCTGGTCTGCATCCCCTTAACAATTGTGTGTATTGAGCTGTACTGTATTGTACCCATTCTGCAATCTGTTAATAAAGTTTTCAATCAATCAATCAATCATATTATTATATATTATGTGTATATTTTCACATACAGTGATGGGAGGATGTTGATGTTTTCTTCGAAAACCTCATCGATTGGACGTGAATGTCATCCATACGTCAACTACACACCCCTGACCTGACTGTGCTCCAGTTTTACAACGGAGAGTAAAACCCACTGGGTCCCATTAAGATGCAGTGAGAGGTGTCGTGTCTCGCCACTGTCAGCGAGAACGACGGAATTGGAACACGTTTGAGAAGAAGATATCGTCCCAGACCCTCGGAATACAATCCAAAGACGACCTCAGAGTGAAACCCATAAATACTTCTAGCATCGTAGAACACCTGAAGGTCGTTTGGAACACCTAGGCCATTTGGAACACCTGAAGGTCGTTTGTCACAGACCTGACAGTGTGCTGACATGACACCGAGCTGAAGCCGTGCAGCTCCCCGGCCCCGGAAACCAAACGAGGACGCGTAACAAATCAAACGTCAGCAGTTCCCACTCCGGCAGTTCCCCTCAGAACTCAGAAGCGGCTCGGATTTCTTCAACGCACATGAGCAGAGCGGCTCATCGGGCCATTCCCACCATCGGGAGGGGTTAACCCTTTCACTGCCGCACTACCAAACGGTTAACCCTTTCACTGGGACAATACACAGAAGGTTAACCCTTTCGCTGCCACTGTCACAATCATGGCGAGAGCCACCATTTCTCTACCTACAGTACTTCCACGCCCTTATATGGGCAGCTTCCGACGCCATCTATCAGCCCAGCTGAGAGTCATCAGCCCATCAGCCCAGCTGAGAGCCGTCAGCTCATCAACGGTCTGGATATCACCCCTGCGGATCCTGTTCCTGATCGTCTCAGTGTTATCCTATCTACCCTAGGTACGAGGACGTACCCAGCCTTGCCTGCTCTGTCTGTACCGCCTGCCATGTCCTAACCTCTGTTCTCCCTGTGCCCAGGACCACCACTCCCGGCCGACGCTGTCTCCTGACGTACTACCTGCCTGGACATTCCTGAGAAACTCAAGCAAGAGTCACTACTCGTCTAATGTCACACATTCTTGTATATTCTCTATTGCCTTGTCTGCTCAGAACCCAAAGGAATTAAAACCTACTTAAAACGCTCCATTCTCTCTCTCCCTGTGTTCTGCTATTGGGCTCCGCCACCGCTGCCCTAACAGCCACACAACAGCAGGTTAACCCTTTAACCCGGTTACCGTCGGTAGTGTGATAGTAAAGGGTTAACCTTCTGTAGTGTGGCAGTGAAAGGGTTAAAAAAGTTTCCTACACACTTGATCTCAGGCCAGTGGCGGCTGGTGAAAATTATTCTAGGTGGGGCCGCGGTACAATTATATTTTATCATAATATCATAACGCAGACTGGCTGAGACTCACTTTTCTTTGCTGCCGGTAGAACATCACTATGAGTTGGAAGAGCCGTCGCGTGTCGCGCTAACCCTTTGAGAAGCTTTGTGTTCCGGGCTTGAACTTTCCATAAATGTCGTCGATCGTTTTTGGTTTTGTTACTTGTTACTCTTACTGTCATGCACTTGTCCTAATATACTAACCTACACTGTAGCACCAACATTGTAACCACCATTGTTACTCAGCTGATAGACTTGTGCCCTTCCTGATGACTTGTCGTACAGAACTTGTAAGTCGCTTTGGATAAAAACGTCAGCTAAATGACTAAATGTAAATGTAAATGTGTCCATAAATCCATTTAGTTAGATCCAACACTGTCTGAATGTATCTTGTGATTATTATCAATTTGTCTCTTGTCCATCATTGTTGTCGTCATTAGTCTGCACCCCCTAACACACCAATGACTCTTTTTGGGGCGCCCTTTAGGCATTTAGTTGCTAGGTGCATTTATGTTGCCATGTGCATTTTTCAATTGGCTGCATTGCGCACTGACGCCCAGTCAGTGGGGCGATGTTTCTAGCGCCCCAGAAGAGAGAGGGGATGAACAGGAAGCACAAACAATGATTTATATTTTATATATTATACGTTATTGTTCATTTTAAACACAAACATACTTAAAATTTGTAATAATTATTTATTTATTTATTTAATTTAATAAAAAAAAAATGTGGTCGAAATCTACTATAATAGAAAAATCCAAAACCACTTTTGACCAGGGGGGGGGGGGGGGGGGGGCGGCGCCCAAGCGCCCTCTATGGACCAGCCGCCACTGTCTCAGGCTATGAAATGTTCCAAACCTCTTCTGTACTGTACTGTACTGTACTGTAATTCTGCATGTGGTTATGGTTTCACTTGCAGCCAGTAAGGAGGAAATCATGAGAAAATGTGAAAATAAGGACACATAGTGTCATAGATGCGAAGCACTGTAGATTGAACTTGTTTTACACAGTGCCATGTATGTGAGCTGCCACTAGGGGCAGAGTGCCTCACTATGAGTGAATTAGTGAATTCATTTTTTATTTAATTATTTTATATTTATTTTGGGGCTATTTTTCACCCATCCCAATTTAGTCGTTATGCCAATTCCCTTCCTGGTCATTGCTCGCATTGCCCCACTGTCGGCCTGGAGAGGGTGTAGAACTACCACATGCCTCCTCCGATACATGTGGAGTCAGCCAGCCGCTTCTTTTCACCAGCGAGGACTCTCACTGGGGGAACGTAACGCGTGCAGAGGTTCACGCTATTTCCCCTCCCTGCTGAACAGGCGCCCCGATCGACCAGTAGGAGTCGCAGTTTACAACAACCAGGACACATACCGCACCGGCTTTCCACCCGCTAACACTTCCAATTGTGTTAGTATGGACGACTGACTAAGCCGGAGGTACCGCCGACAGCTGGATTCGATCACAGAGTCTCTGCGGTGGTAGGCGAGTGCTTAGTCCACTGCGCTACCCTGTAGTTAGTGAATTTGTGATACTGCTGGAGGTGCTTCACATCTTAATTTTCTTTTTAACAACGGCAACAAAAGTCAAGTAGCCTAAATACTGAAAGCAAACCATTTCAGTGGTATCATTATCAAGGGGTGAGTGTGTATATATTCCACATATCTGCATGGCACTACAACAGACACTAGTCATCCAGAGCTGCTACAGGCTCTAAGCAATAAATAGCCGTTAGTATTTCTACATCCTGAGGTCTTTCTCGTGAACCTGTATCCTGTCGAGAAGCGTCAGAGGGAACCTGCGCTGCTTTAGAGGCCTGCTGACGCATCAGTTCTCAGGCTTTTTGGTAATAAAAATAAGAACATCGCCTCCCTCAGAGAACCATCTGAGCTGTCCCAGCCGCTGGGGAACAATCACACGCTGCTGCTGGCAGAAATATAATTCCCAATAGGATTCCCAGCTGTGTTGCACGTAACTCAAGTGTCCAACTCTCAACCCGCCGTGGATGTTTGATGAGTTTTGTTTGTTTTCTTTTCATGGCCCTAGCCAGACTGCTTTAAGTGGAAATGTCTGAGGTATGTGAAGTTAATTTGTCTACTCAGAGTATGTAAAGGAGTTTGGTTTTTATTCAAATTGGAATACACACTTTTTTAATCAAGCAATAGAGGAGTGCCAGCTATGTCCTTTTTGATCAACATCCACTTAGCATAAGCATCCACTTAGCATAAGCTGTTTTCAACTATGGCATCATGTGCCTCAGATTATTCAATTCCTTCCCCCTTTTTTTTCTCTTTCAATTAAAAAAAGCTTTTATACATATACCAATACCAACCACTGAACCCCCAACTGCTCCAGTGGAGATGCTCAGTGCCTGACTGTGGTTGTACTGGGCAGCTCCTAGTGGTCAACAGTGTTAGACTGTGGTTGTACTGGGCAGCTCCCAGTGGTCAACAGTGTCAGACTGTGGTTGTACTGGGCAGCTCCTAGTGGTCAACAGTGTCAGACTGTGGTTGTACTGGGCAGCTCCCAGTGGTCAACAGTGTCAGACTGTGGTTGTACTGGGCAGCTCCTAGTGGTCAACAGTGTTAGACTGTGGTTGTACTGGGCAGCTCCTAGTGGTCAACAGTGTCAGACTGTGGTTGTACTGGGCAGCTCCCAGTGGTCAACAGTGCCAGACTGTGGTTGTACTGGGAAGTTCCCAGTGGTCAACAGTGTCAGACTGTGGTTGTACTGGGCAGCTCCCAGTGGTCAACAGTGTCAGACTGTGGTTGTACTGGGCAGCTCCTAGTGGTCAACAGTGTCAGACTGTGGTTGTACTGGGCAGCTCCTAGTGGTCAACGGTGTCAGACTGTGGTTGTACTGGACAGCTCCTAGTGGTCAACAGTGCCAGACTGTGGTTGTACTGGGCAGCTCCTAGTGGTCAACAGTGTCAGACTGTGGTTGTACTGGGCAGCTCCCAGTGGTCAACAGTGTCAGACTGTGGTTGTACTGGGCAGCTCCTAGTGGTCAACAGTGCCAGACTGTGGTTGTACTGGGCAGCTCCTAGTGGTCAACAGTGTTAGACTGTGGTTGTACTGGGCAGCTCCTAGTGGTCAACAGTGTCAGACTGTGGTTGTACTGGGCAGCTCCTAGTGGTCAACAGTGCCAGACTGTGGTTGTACTGGGCAGCTCCTAGTGGTCAACAGTGTCAGACTGTGGTTGTACTGGGCAGCTCCTAGTGGTCAACAGTGTCAGACTGTGGTTGTACTGGGCAGCTCCTAGTGGTCAACAGTGCCAGACTGTGGTTGTACTGGGCAGCTCCCAGTGGTCAACAGTGTCAGACTGTGGTTGTACTGGGCAGCTCCTAGTGGTCAACAGTGTCCGACTGTGGTTGTACTGGGCAGCTCCTAGTGGTCAACAGTGCCAGACTGTGGTTGTACTGGGCAGCTCCTAGTGGTCTACAGTGTCAGACTGTGGTTGTACTGGGCAGCTCCTAGTGGTCAACAGTGCCAGACTGTGGTTGTACTGGGCAGCTCCTAGTGGTCAACAGTTTCAGACTGTGGTTGTACTGGGCAGATCCTAGTGGTCAACAGCGTCAGACTGTGGTTGTACTGGGCAGCTCCTAGTGGTCAACAGTGTCAGACTGTGGTTGTACTGGACAGTGTCTAACACTGCAATAATGTAATAGTGTGATTGAGTAATAGTGTAATAGTGTAATGGTGTGTAATAGTGTGATCGAGTAATAGTGAGATAGTGTAATAGTGTAATGGTGTGTAATAGTTATAGTGTAATAGTGTTTAATAATAATAATAATAATAATAATAATAATAATAATAATAATAATAATAATAATAATAATAATAATAATAATAATAATAATAATAATAATAATAATAATATAGCACCTTTCATACAGAAACTGCAGCTCAAAGTGCTTCACAACAGGGGCGGCTGGGTAGTGCAGCGGACTAAGCGCTCGCCTACCACCGCAGAGACTCCAGCTGTCAGCGGTACCTCCGGCTTGGTCAGTCGTCCCTACTAACACAATTGGCAGTGTTAGCGGGTGGGAAGCCGGTGGGGTATGTAATGTATCCTGGTCATTGTAAACAGCGACTCCTACTGGTCGGTCGGGGCGCCTGCTCAGCGGGGAAGGGATCTGGGGGAGATAGTGTGATCCTCCCACGCGTTACACTCCCCCGGTGAGAGTCCTCGCTGTCAGGTGAAAAGAAGCGGCTGGCTGACTCCACATGTATCGGAGGAAGACATGTGGTAGTCTTCTCCCTCCCCAGGCCGACAGTAGGGGGCAAAAGCGTGCAATGACCAGGAATGGAATAGGCATAACGACTAAATTGGGATAAAATAGTGCAATAGTGCAGTGCAATACAATTGTAGAATAGAATAGATTCAAAAATATATATATTTTACAGTGCAATAAAATAGTTCTGGATTACTGTTCAACAGTTCAAAGTCATCTTTACCTTCTCTGTTTGGTATCCACAGTTTAAAACTTGACAGTCTTCCCTCCTGTTTTATACCCACTTTGACCCTTCGAACCTCCCACTCAGGGCAAACCTCCCTCTCAGGGCGCAGTTCCCTCTCTCAGGGTGCAGTTCTAGGCCTGGGTCCTACACAGTTTTAAAGCCTGACAGTCTCTTGTTTGATACCCACACAGTTTAATACCTGACAGTTTTGAACCTGTAATAAAAAGCAATAGACAGAGTAAAATAATACAGTGCAATAAAATAGTAGAATAGAATAGATAGTAAAATTATGCAATAGAATGGACAGAGTAAAATAGTGCTACAGTACAATCAACAGCGGAGTGTATTAGAAGGCTATGATGAAGAGGTACGTTTTTAGCTTATTTTTGAAGATATTAAGAGATCTAGCTTCCCTTATGTTCCATAACTTTGGTGCATAGTTTGCAAAGGCTGCATCCCCGATTTTCCTTAGACTGGGGCTTGGAACCTTCAATAGACCAGTAGTAGATGATCACAATGTTCTAGGAGGCACATAGTTGACTAGAGAATTTGCAATGTAGCTTGGTCCTGTTCCATTTAGTGCTTTGTATATAAGGAGGAGGACCTTGAAATCCATTCTAAATGTTACCGGAAGCCAGTGTAGGTTAGCTAATACTGGACTGATGTGGTCTCTCCTCTTGGTTCTAGTTAGTAGCCTAGCTGCCGAGTTTTGAATGAGTTGGATAGTATAGTAATAGTATAATAGTGTAATGGGAGTCCCTGAAAGCCCTGGTATTTCACCTGGATGGACATGGTTTTGCAGGACGTAGCAGCAAGCAAGCTCTGTGACCCCCTCAGCCCATGCTCTGAGTGCTCTGAGTTTTATATGATGGGGGGTGGGCTACGTTAGTTCTGTACTACACCAATCATGCTAACATTACACTGTAAACCTGCATGTTCAAAATAATCAATTAGTTTGAGTAGGGTAAACTCAATATTCTATGAAAGTTCTACTAACTTGAATGTCTTGAGTTCGTGTGACGTGTTCTTATGTTTTGAGTAAATAAAACTCATAGTTTTTGATTGACTTGGAACTATTCACTTATTAAGTAAGTATAATGTAAAAGCATAACTTAAGTACAACTTAAGATAATTAAGTAGATACAGACTGTAAACCGCATGTTCAAAATAATCAATTAGTTTGAGTAGGATATACTCAATATTCTATGGAAGTTCACCTAACTTACATATGTTGAGTTTGTGTGACTTGTTCTTATGTTTTGATTAAATTAAACTCATCGTTTTTGATTGCCTTGGAACTATTCACGTAATAAGTCAGTATAATGTAAAAGCATACCTTAAGTACAACTTAAAAGAATTAAGTAAATACAGAGTATTGCGGTTCAGTGGTAGAATTCAATAAAGGAATATCTTATCTTATCTTATAAAAAAATATATTTTCCACTCATTTCTATGTTTCAACATTACTGTCTGATGCAGTAACATTAGTGTGATGATGTGTGCATGAGAACATGCAACCTGCATATTTTTGTGAGCACTGGATGAGGCAATTATATTAAAGAATTCATTTAGAGAAGCTCAGCTCTGAGAAGTGAGAAATAACGGCACATGTGAAAATAATATTTCTGCAGCAAGCAACAGGAAACGACTGTTGTGTTGTGCGCAGCTGCGGAGGAATTCTGGGATATATTTGATACCTGACCACATGTCGTGCCTCATGAGATGCAGTCAGCAGCTGGAGGTGCACGTCAACTTTCAAGTGAGTAAATATATATGTAAATTTGCCAATTTGCGGTTATCTGTGGTCATTTAATCTGTTCGGATATGCAATTTGTAGATGCAAATTGCATGAACATGCTAGCGCATCTTTTAATAGTTTAGTTTAGTTAATTGCATGATGTTCAGTATGTTAATTAATATAGCTAACTCGGTCTCCATTGTCTTCTAAAACAATTGCCTGCTGTGTTCCAATTAAAACATTATGGCACACCGAAATGTTGCATGGTTGTTTATGCATGAAAAATATTAAGAGTTCGCTGTATACTTTTGGGTCAAGTGTACGAGTTAGTGAATAATTGGTAAAGATGGCGCCGGCCCTCGTGGCATGTTAAAGTAAGCCATATCTCCATTTCAGTGAAAGCAGTATATGTACAAAATGAGTATAGGCAACAGAGCCTAGGTAGGCAATGGAGTCAGACTTCAGAGGATATGAGGGGGGGGGGGTCAATGTGGCCCAGAGTGGTAATAACATCACTAATGGTTTATGGTTTATGTTTATGAGTATTATTCTGGAGGTTAATAGAGTATAGGCCTAGTGTTACCACAAAATCCTTTATGAATGTAAATACAATATATAATAGGACCTCTGTCTGATTCTAGCTGGACACAGTGGACTCCGACTCTAGACATTTTGGTGTTAATAAGACTTCCGACAAGCAGATCGCTTGAACGAGGCTATTGCGTCAATCTCACAAGAGGGTTTTATGAATGAAACTTGTCTGCGCTCCCAAAAAGACACCACTGCAGCGCATTGGCTGTCGAGAGTGCCGGTGTGGTATAATTCCCTGCTCAAACTGTAAAACTATTATGAAATATGGGTAGGAAAATATGGTTGAAGTCTGCATTCCCCAAAACAGGTCGACAAGCTACTGGGAGGTTTGAACTTGGTATGATCGATACACCACACTTGGTCTAGTCTCATATTAGTAATCATATATTGGATCAAAATACATAGGCTTTTGATTATAGACTCTGCCAAACTACCCTCTCTGAACAACATTCAATACTAGGGGGGTCTGTCTGTTAAAAGCGAGGCCCTGGGGGAGAATTGGATTAGCATTCCCGTTTTAGAGTTAATTATAGCTGCTCTGTTCCCCCTGGGGGGAACAGGTGAAAACAATAGGTTATGAGTGGCTGGCAGGCCGACTTACCATTTCAAAGGCTGGTGCTATTGACACAGCAGACGGGGACACAGGAGGACAGGAGGTAACACCCAGGCCTTGATTAGCAATCTCCCTAGAACCGGTTTGGGCCACAGGCGTTGACCAAGTAAGCATAGCCACTAATGAAAACCCTTTTATGTAACTGCATAGGACCGTTTAGAGTTGCTACACAGTACGACAATATAGATTCCCACAAATAGAAGAATATATAGGCTAAAGAAAGCCATTAGACTATTCTCCACTGTTGTAAAGTCTAAATTGTGCCAGTAAATACAGTTAATGTGTAATGTCATTAGAAAAACTAAGCTAACATCCAACATAATGTTATAGAATTAAGAAATGCAACAGGATTGTCTTAAAATAGACAATCATCTGGAGAAAGCTATATTCAACTAAATATAGGAGCCAATATTCTTGGTTAAAACCACCCCAATATGACTAAACATGGTTATACACCTCCAAATTCTGATCAGAAATAACGGTAAATAACAGATAACGTTTATGATTAAAATATAGCCATTACTAAATTATTAAACTGGTAGTTAGTAAAATTAGACACTGGATATAAACGGTTAACTAAATGAAATAACATATTCTCTTAGAGATATTAAGCCGGCCTCTCTAAGAAAGTCATGTGAGACCGGGCGTAACCAAAACCGGCTGTAAGATGTTTCAACCAATCAGGATGTAGAGCTACTCCCCTCTGACGCGTATTCTAGGAGGAGGAGTCTAAGCTTTAAAAAAGCATGCACGATAGATAGAGAACACACACGCTTTTTGAAACCACCCAGGCACAGGAGGAGAGCCAGAGAAGACTGCTGTAAGCTGAGAATGAGAACAGAATCTCTTTGTTCCTTAGGAGACGCCACCGCCATCGAGGAATCAATGAAGACCATTCTTTTTAATTGTGTTCGATTATTCTGGTATTGATGACAAACGGCATAGGGTTTGCTTCCATCAATATTATTGCACATACTCCTTTTTTCATTGAACCAGATTCATTGTTGTTCACTTTTTGGACTCTGAAAATAAAAGCGGATCTGAACAGTAGATCACTTCTCTTCTCCTCATTGATGATTCCACTCTCGGGTCGTTCTACAAGACCGTGTTGGTCTTTATAAGTAATAAGGGTTTATCAAACGGACAAAACACAACGCAGGGTACTATATACATCTGGTTTTTAGAGGCAGAACCAAGAACCCTTATTACTATAAATGGTGCCGTTAGACCCTTGCTGAAGCGTTTTAATTTTTTTTCGGCTAAACAAGCAATCGGCTCGTAGAAATTCGGCGCCTGGGAGATCGGGATCATCACGACAGTGTCCTGCAAATCAGGTGAGTGGATACAGGGCCGTGATGGATGAAAATGCGGAGCGTTCAGTTCGAACTAGGGGTTGTGGAGAAGCCCCGCGATGACCTCATAAGGATCTCGCCGAGACGGAGGAATCCATCTGGGAGGAGAGGATGATGGGGTAGCGGAGATGCGTGACGTTCGACAGGTCATATTGGCAGGGTTCAATTTAAAGCAGGGACGTCCAGGATGCCACTCGGTAATTGATAGAACCGGACTGCGCTTGACAAATGGTTCTTGATCGTGGCCAAATTCGTCTTTCGTTCGGGAAGCACGGTAGTATACATCCTGGATAATCAGACAGGCCATGTCTTTCAGGAGGTGTATAAGGTATGATGAGTAATTTTTTTCGAGTACTGTACAGTGGGTGGATTATGAGAGTGTGCGATTGCTGGGTAACGCCGGGCCTCCGCTTACTGGCGCATCTCAAGCGGCAGAGAGCGGCGGCATAGAACGTCGGCAACGACGCGAATGGGACTTTCAGGCTCTGGTCCACAACTGTACAGATCACGGGATCAGATGGATATGTAAAGAAGGCGCCGATATGATGGTGTTCGTTACGGGTCGCGGGATATTAACGTAGTGGTGAAATGAGCGTATGAGGGGGCCTTCCGAAGCTGAACACGTAGGCTTTTGAAAATATCACCCAGTTTAGCCGGATTTTAGGGGATTTTCTCTGAGGGATATCAGCTGCTCTAGCCATAATTGATCCGTTATTAAGGGTTGATTAGGGGGATGCAGGGCTTGCCTGTTAACCATGAGAAGGTTAATTTCAGAAGGCGAGGATCGGTGGAGATCCCAATAGAACGTGTTTAGCTTGGGCGTTTATTTCAATACGTTACGCCGCGACAAACGGGTACAATAAGCTCTTAGCAACGAATTGTTTAATTATACTGTTTACTATGTAAGTGTTCATTGCGTGTATTGTAATACGGACGCTCTTATTGCGGTAGAAATGTGTACGGGGAAACTATTGAAAAAAGTAACAATGTGTGGCAAAGCTAAAGCTAGGATAATACTGGAGCTAACGCTCGAGCTATCGACTAGCTAAAGGTCAAACTAGTCTTTCGAAAACGGAAGACAACAAAGACTTTGAACCGGGAGTCGTTCTAAGCAAAGGCTAGAGCAATGGCGGATGCTAAACGACTGGTCAGGTTTGGAGTTCAAACTAGCAAGCACTGACCCGCAAGTTGTTCACGTATGAAATGTTTTTATATTTTTTTATCTGTAAAAATAGCGCTTATGTTGGATTAAGGTCCAGTTAATGGGTGACGTCATTGTAACGCTGCCATCGCGGTCTGCTATAGATGCTCGGTGAACGGAATAGACTGCCGTTTACGCGCGTAGCCGTTGTTAGGCTAGGCTGAGCTATGATGCTAAGCTAGGCTGCAAGCTAACGAGCGGTGATAGGAGCTAATATAGGCTACTGTGGCTACTGTTACTAGATGGCGAATGCTATGGCATGGCTAACGGTGGCTAAAGCTACCTAGCTACATGCTACATGCTGCTGGGACTGTTCAATGCTAATATTGTGAATGGGTGATGTTGTTGTGTGACTGGTATATCAATGAAATTAATGCGGCGTGTGAATTGCAGTGTATGTGTGTACTTTCAATGTTGTTTGGCAATGAAATTATGGTTAAGGATATTTGATGGGCCGTAAAAAAGGCCCGCACATGCGTATTAGGTTGTGAGTGGAATGTGTGTGAGAGCGGAAGGCCGTGATCAGTAAAAGTGGTATGTGGTTAGAAATGCACTAGGGGGCAGTAGAGCTGTGGCTTAGGCTCCCGTTCTAGTTTAGGTACAATTCTTCACCTGTTGTGTCGTTTATGCAAGAGGTCTTATCTCTTGAATTACAATAACTTTATTATATTGGTGATAGGTTGGATTAATGAGCAGTGGTAGCAATTTATGGTGGTACAGTTGGTGGTAGGCGACGAGACCATCATGTGGCGAGGTCTCGCGTGGTGCTGCTGGTAAATGGCTGGCTGCGGGACCTCGCAGGGACGCGGGGAGCGACTTCCGGGGTGTGGTAGTTTAGACCATCTATGTGGGCCGGGTCTATTGTTATGACGAACAGGAAGTAAGGTGAGTGCCCGGCCAATAGGAATGGGGCTGGGGGCTATGTGTAGGAGGGGAGTTCAAGGTAACGGGAGAGTTAACGTACGTGATTGCGATGGTAAATAAATGACCAGATCAGTTCACAGTTGTGGTCTCACGTTATTCCAAGAATACGCGACATGGTGTCAGAAGTGCTGTGAAACAGATCAAACGGTCTACCTCGGAGGTGGAATAAAGAGGCTTCATGAGTAACAAGGAGGAGAAAGAGCAGCCAGGTAGAAGCGGAGGTAGCATCATGGCTAACGTACCTGCGGCTACTTTCAACATCCAACCGCCTGAGCCCTTTGATTTTTCCAAGCCGCTCGAGTGGACTAAATGGATCAGGAGATTCGAGAGGTTCCGTCAGGCAAGCAATTTAACTGCAAGCTCAGAAGAAAATCAGGTAAACACGTTGATTTACTGTATGGGAGATGAAGCTGATGATGTTTTGAGAGGCTTGAATCTCAGTGCTACAGACCAGCTGGAATACGGTAAAGTGCGAGATGGCTTTCAGTCTTTCTTTGTTGTGAAAAAGAACATTGTGTATGAACGTGCACGTTTTAACATGCGCAAGCAAGAAGCAAACGAGACTGTGGATGCATTTATTACTTCCCTGTATGGATTAGCAGAGCACTGCCATTATGGGACGTTGCATGATGAGCTAATTAGGGACAGGATTGTAGTGGGACTGGCTAACACACATCTCTCAGAACGCATGCAGATGGAGAAAAATCTAGACCTGGAAAAAGCCATTAACATGGCTAGACAATCAGAAGAGATTAAAAAACAGCAACACACACTGAGGAGCGATGCCAGTTGTGTGAGACTCATGGAGAGTGTTAGCTCTGTGGATAGAGTGTTTAAAGGCAGGCAGCAGTATGACAAGCCTAGTTTCACCAAAAACAAGAGTTATGGAGCACACAGCAGCCAGAGTAAAAATCAAAACAGCTCACAGTGTTACAAATGTGGGGGCGGGCCCCACCCTAAATACGAGTGCCCTGCAAATGAGGTCAGGTGTCATTCCTGTGGGAAAATGGGTCACTACCAGCATGTGTGCCGTGCTGGTAAGGCTGTGCATGGTATTGAGGAAGATAAGAAAAGGGGCTATTTTCTTGGCTCTGTGACATCTGAGCAAGAGGCATGGACTGCTGAGATAGGCATAATGGGAAAAAACATCGTTTTCAAATTGGACACCGGAGGGGATGTTACGGCTGTGTCACAGACAATGTTTAACAGTATATTTTCCCATGCACAGCAGCCTCTTCTCCAGAGAGCAGAGAGACCCTTATTGGGTCCAGAACGGGTTCCATTGGATGTGTCGGGTTTCGCCAGACTGCAGCTGAGAAAGGGAGCCAAACATACCACGGAGAAAGTCTATGTGGTCAAAAATCTGAGTACGCCATTGCTCGGGTTGCCAGCCATAGTGGCCCTGGGCCTGCTCATCCGTGTCAACAGTGTGGACAAGGGGACCCTCAAGACGAGCTACCCAAAGCTATGCAGTGGGCTGGGTATGGTACGTAGATCATACCACATACCAATGCTGTGCCGATTTCCTTGAAAACCCCCAGGTGGGGAAGGTCAAGGAAGAGCTCCAACGCATGGAAAGGCTGGGTGTTATCAGCCGCGTGAAGGAGCCGACCGCCTGGTGCGCCGGCATGGTGGTCGTACCCAAGAAAGAGACAGAGAAGGTGCGTTTATGTGTGGACTTGACAGGCTTGAATGAGTATGTGTGCCGTGAAAAGTACATTTTACCGTCAGTAGAGCAGAATCTCGGGACACTTGCGGGAGCGAAGATATTCAGCAAATTGGATGCCAACATGGGGTTCTGGCAGATTCCACTCACGAAGGAATCAGCCAAGTACACCACGTTCATTACACCCTTTGGCCAATTCCACTTTAACCGTCTTCCATTTGGAATCGCCTCAGCACCTGAACACTTCCAGTGCATGATGGCGGAGGTCATAGAGGGGCTAGAAGGGGTGGTCTGCCACATTGATGATCTATTAGTGTGGGGGCGGAACCAGGAAGAGCACGATGCTCGACTCCATGCTGTGCTACAAAGAGTGGAAAAAGCTGGCCTCACCCTGAATGTGGACAAATGTGAGTTCTCCAAGAGTGAAATGCTTTTCCTGGGTCACATCATCACATCGGAGGGCATCCGCCCTGACCCGAGGAAGACAGAGGCCATCACAGAGTTGGCGGAGCCTACGAACGTTACTGAATTGAGGAGTTTTCTCGGCATGGTCAATCAGCTGGGAAAGTTCATCCCCCAGCTGGCCGAGACTGATAAGCCGCTTCGTGACCTCCTCTCAAAGAGAAATTGTTGGGTCTGGGACGTAGACCAGGCTATGGCGTTTGAAGCGCTGAAGAAGGCACTGTGTTCTGCTCCTGTGCTGGCTATGTATGACCCGAACAGAGACACTAAAGTGTCAGCTGATGCATCATCATATGGATTGGGAGGCGTTCTTCTCCAGAGAGAGGAGGAGGGATGGAAGCCTGTGGCGTATGCATCACGCTCGCTCAATCCAACTGAGCAGCGTTACGCGCAGGTAGAGAAGGAGGCGCTAGCCCTCACATGGGCCTGTGAAAGGTTCCGGGATTACCTCATAGGGAAACATTTCTGCCTGGAGACCGACCACAAACCCCTACTCAGTCTACTTGGAGCCCAAGCACTGGATCTGCTGCCGCCAAGAATCCAGGGCTTCAGAATGAGGCTCATGCGCTACTCATACTCCATTGTGCATGTACCAGGAAAGTCACTTTGGACAGCAGACATGCTGTCGCGTGCACCTGTGGAGTCACGCATGTCTGCAGGAGATAAAGAGCTGATGGAGAGCACCAACATATACGTGGACTTTGTTCTCGAGAGTCTACCTGTCAGTGCCTCATACATGGAAAACCTGAAAGAACAGCTGAAAGCTGACAGTGTTTGCTCACGTATTATAACACTGTGCACAGAAGGATGGCCAGTGCATGTAAAAGAGGAACCGCTGTTGAAAAACTACTGGCCAGAGCGAGATACACTCACAGTGGAAAATGGATTACTATTGAAAGGAGCACGGCTTGTAATACCAGCAACAATGCAAAATGATGTGCTGGCCAAAATTCATGAGGGACACCAAGGCGTGGTGAAATGTAAAGCGCGTGCTCATCAGTCCGTGTGGTGGCCAGGACTCGGGCAGCAGATAAATAACATGGTACTCAACTGCAGGACATGCATACAAGAGCGCCATAACCACAGAGAGCCACTCATGGTGTCTGAACGCCCTGAAAGACCATGGCAGAAGTTGGGGGCAGATCTGTTTGTCTTGGGAAGCAAGACATACCTGCTCATTGTCGACTACTTCACCAGGTATGTTGAGATTGCAATATTATCTCACACCAGGTCCACCGACATCATCGTTCACCTCAGCTCAATCTTCGCCCGCCTTGGCATACCAGAAGTCCTGATGTCAGATAATGGGCCACAGTTTTCTGGACAGGCCTTCGCGTCCTTTGCAGCTACATATGGATTCAGGCATGTCACCAGCAGCCCGAGGTTTCCTCAAAGTAATGGCGAAGCAGAACGCGCAGTCCAGACAGTGAAAAATCTGCTGAAAAAGGCTGGAGATCCTTATCTGGCTCTACTCGCCTACAGAGCCACACCTCTCCAGAGTGGTTACAGCCCGGCTCAACTTCTCATGGGCCGACATCTCCGCACCACTGTGCCGACCATTCCCTCCCAGCTGGTTCCTGCGCTGCCGGACTGCAGTGCGTTCGCTCGGAAGGAGGAGAAGAGAGGCGTGGCGGATGCTGAAAATTACAACAAACGTCACCGTGCCAAAGCTCTCAGTGACTTGTCACCAGGAGAACAAGTATGGGTCACTGACGCTGAAGAGTCTGGGACAGTGCTCCAGAAGCACTCCACTCCAAGGTCATACTTGGTGGATCTATCTCAGGGGGTGGTGAGACGCAACCGCCTGCACCTGATACCTCTTCAGGCATCTGAGCAGGACAGAGGTTCCCCACTACAGCACCAAACACCAGAGCCAACTCTTGAGCAGGCTGAGCCAACTCCTGAGCAGGCTCCCATGTCACCGGGTGTGGTACCCCAAGCCACACCTAAAGGGACTCTCACTCTCAAAACCCGGTCTGGGAGAACTGTAGTGAAACCTAATAGGCTTGACCTGTGAACTGGGGGAAAAGGGGATCTGAAATTGTAAAAAAAAAAAGAAAAAAAAAAAAATGATGTATAATAGGACAAATTAAATGTTATGTAAATATGGTATGTAAAATGTAAATGCTATGGGTCTAGTATAAGGCACTATGAATAATAATGTTTGTGTTACAGGGTTAAACAGGGACAGACCTTTCTACACAAGAGGCAGAATAATCCTCTAAGGTTTGATGAGACAAAGGCAGTCTACCCTTTGTTCTCGAGAAAGGGGAGATGTGGTGTTATCCTAGTTTAGACCATCTATGTGGGCCGGGTCTATTGTTATGATGAACAGGAAGTAAGGTGAGTGCCCGGCCAATAGGAATGGGGCTGGGGGCTATGTGTAGGAGGGGAGTTCAAGGTAACGGGAGAGTTAACGTACGTGATTGCGATGGTAAATAAATGACCAGATCAGTTCACAGTTGTGGTCTCACGTTATTCCAAGAATACGCGACACGGGTATGGGGATTCTGGGGCGTGTAGTTTCATGATAAGAGACCGCGTGGGTTGACGTAGGTATGGTTGGCTGCGTGATGACGCTCTTGTTGTAGAATGGTGAGGACACCTCCTACAGGACGTTGTGGGGTATTGTAGTGTAGTAGGGGTGATGTTAGAACGTTACAGCAGAGGGCGGTGTTGCCGCTTGTGTTCTAAGTCACTGTCTTTTTCATTTTTCCTCTCTTAAATCCCCCCCCTCTCCCTCTGCCTCACACTCTCGCTCTCTCTCTAATTCCCTCCCTCCTTCCCTTCTCCCCCTCCCGCTCCCCCTCTTTCTCTCTTACCCTCTCTCTTGCTCTCTCTCTCTCTCTCCCTCCCCTCCCCCTCCCCCACTCTCTCTCTCTCTCCCCCTCCTTCCCTCTCCCTCCTCCCCCTCCCGCTCTCCCTTTCTCTTTCCCTCTCTCTCCCTCCCTCTCTCTCTCTCTCTCTCTTTCTCTACCTTGTCAAGTTGGGATCTAAGGTGGCTTGCTATTTGATATTCAGTTAAAGGGTTATGTTTTCAATTTAAAGTTAATGGAGGAAGCTTTAGGCTTGTTGAAGTCTGGGTATAGTATAATAAGCAACTTATCAATTCCTGTCTGCACCAGGTAAAATCTGACAGTATGAGTGATTTTTAACTCAGGTTTGTAAAAATAGCTTTGAACACAGAGAAACTTGTTTTTCCAAACGGTAATATTACGAGTGCATGAGAGTGGAGTGTGAATGTTAAATGTAGAGCAAATTCACCAAACTTTGATGTCTAGAGACTGTGACCAGGAATATCAACCCCGAGGAGGAGAGTATCGTCCTCAACCCAGAGGGGGAGGACCTCGATGGCTTAACAGAAGAAGAAGAGCCGAATACGGGCAAATCCGGGGTCGTTATCAAGAACAGTGTCCACAGCCCACAAGCTCCCCTGGTCCAGAACCCCCCCAGCACCAGAGCCAAGATGAGAGGCGGGGGCCCAGAGACGGGAAGTCAGACCGCCAGCGCCAAGATGGAGGAAGGCGGGCAGACCTACAAGCAAGAGAGAGTGTTTATAGAAGCGTTCGAACGACATGAGGCAGTTCATCGAGACCTGATGAAGACACAGCGGGCGATTGGTCAAGCCGCACACGAGACGCAGAGACTGGGGCAAGAACTGGCTAAAAAGAATGTACTGCTGTGTGGTACAGTTTGTGATGTCATGCTTCGGGCGTCAGAACTAGGCCGCCGTGATCAAGGAATGCCCTGTGCTCCGTTGCCCGGATAAAGGTGAGTTTCCAGGCCCCTCCCAACAACAGGCTCAGAGGACAGCGGCTGAAAGGAACAGGTATGTGTCTTTCTTTCCCATGCAGCAGGACATGCCAGGAGAAGACCAAAGAGGTGTGAAACTAGATTGCTGGATTTGTGGTGAATTTGGTCACATGGCCAGATCCTGTGGCAAAGGGGGGCGAGCCCAAAGAGGGACAGTCAGAGGAAAGAGCCATGGAGGTAATGGCAGAAAGCAAGGACAGACTCTGGGGCCGACGAACCCAGGGCCATCCGATTACAGGCGGGGGGCCCACAGGGCCCCACAACCGAGGGAACAGGGACAGGTTTGCTGGACCTGTGGACTGATAGGTCATTATCAAAGGTCGTGTCTGAAGAGGCCATCGGCTGAATAGAAAAATATAGATAGGTATTAAAAATAAAAATAAATTGAATAAAAAATGCTACTGACTAGAATAAAAAATAGAAAAGAAGCGATATAGATAGGTTAGATAATTGGATTATGTGTGCAAGTTACTAAAATGGATGTGTGACGAACGTAGGCAAGTGAAATATGGTGTAACTGGCATCCGCATGGCTAATTATACTAACAACAAAATGGTAGTGAAACAGATTTTTGGAACAGTTAATGTTAGACAGAGTAATGAGACGATACTGCTTCAGCTAGTGATCAGTAGTAATTATCCATGCTTGATCAATAATCAGATTGGTCAAAGGGTGGACTGCACAATTAAGGAATTAAGAAGATGATATTGATAGACGGGTAGGGAGGAGGTAGGCACTCCGAACCTCTATCCGTCAGCAGGCGGCAGTGGAATCGGAAGATTCCCTCGGCACGTTAAACTGTCAATATAGTAAGCTGGGGAGAGACTGAATGGCCCCCGTGTCTGGCAAGATGATCAACATCTTACTGTGTTTCCGTCTAGTCGGCCCAGGAAACGTCGCACGTAAGTAAGTGTGGGCACTGGGTCGTACGTGGACAACGGTCCACACCTAGAAGTGGGGCAGTGCACCGGAAGGGGCACAGCACCTGCTGTGAACAGGCCAGGCTGGTGAAAACGGTCAACGTTTCCATTCCCATAGCTAAGTGGGGTGGGGAGCAGACCGTAGGTTTCAAAACTGAGTGGCTGATAGGTACTACGGACAATTAGCTGCTTGGGGTCCTGACTTGATGATGGACTATGAGATCTCTATCGACTGCGTCACCGGCCGGTCAGAGAGCATTATGACCCTATTGGCATAAATGCGTCTGGCTCAATGTACAGTCAGGCCACAGTAAGCCGAAACCGAATGCGTTAGTAGGCGAGTTGTGCTTCTGTGATCAGCAGGTTTGAAAAGAACCACTGGGAAGCAGAGGGGTAAGGGGTGTCAATTCAGAGGAATCTGGACTGTCACTCCTAAGATTGGAAAGGGACCCAGCCTAAAGAACTGCACCTGAAGGTAAAATAAGGGGACTTCTTCCGTTCATGAGAGGAGACCTTACCACCAGAAGTGGATACCTGCATCTCTGTTGGGGGAGAGGGGCCGGTGTCGGGCAAGGCAGCCAAGGCTGGTTGTACCGACGTAGCGGACTACCTAAACCTTACGGGAGAGGTGCATCTAAGAGGGGAAGGAGTGCATCCGAACGGGAGGGGGGTACTCTTAACTGGAAGGAGGTTAAAAGGGTCAAAGTGGATTAACAATCATGAATAATAGATATAGGAGTATATTTCTTTTTAATTTTCTTTCCTAGTTTTTTACAAGCAATTTCTGCCTTAGGCCGGAATTTTTTATTTTGGTTTTTAGGGTGTGGTTGAAAAACGACACGCACAATTTTTGTTTATTGTTTTCATTTGTTGTTTTGGCATGTTTTTCTTTGTTTTTGTTGCTTTTCTCTATTTTTTCTTAGGAACTGACGGGCTGGGAGTGGTCTCTCACCGGTCAGGGTAGGAGGATGGTGGCGACACAGCGGGACTGGTAGTATATGTCTATATAGTGGACTGAGAACAGGGTGGATGGACTAGAGCTGGTTCATGATTTTGTTCTCCGCCCATTAAGAATCCAGATTTAGAATCTGGGAGGTTGTGTCGCAGTTTTGTGGTGAGTGAAAAACATGATTCTCTGTACATAGATAAGCTCAGTAGATTTTGGTCGCCATTGGCCAAATAGCTTTTGTGTAGGGTGTGGCCATGTGCAATTGATAATTGGCTTATGGGGGACTCTGTGATGGCTTGTTAGAGGCTGGCAGGGTGTGTGAAAGATGTGTGTTTAAAGGCGACTGTGGTTTGTTGCCGTGCGTGTAGGATCTGTTGGAGGATGGGTCTGGTCAGAGCTGGCTGTCCGAGCCGAGGAAACTGTCTGGAAACAGATGTATGATTGTGAAAATGATATTCCACACTCAAAGAGTGGTGGGGTATACTGTGTTGAACTTAAGACATTGGTCTAGTAATAGAGTACGGCACAAAGTAATTGAGAGCCATGTGAATTTTTTTGGATATTAACGATAAGGAGCCATGAAATATATAGATAACTAATTTGGAGGAAAATGTATTGTCAATACAGAACAGTAAAGATGTATCTGAGCGAAAATGTGATATTCCAATCAAATTGCCTGTTGTACATAACAAATCCAAATAGCGATAACAGGACAGAGGGAGAATTATTGTCCTTCTGTGAAGACTGGAGCAGTACCAAGACTGCCCACAACCGGAAGGAGCAGTGATTAGCACAAGTCCAGAAGAATGTCCTCGACCACAACGAGTTATCAAGAAACCTCAGGAGGTTTGATGAGGGATAACTGGCAGGATGAAAGCTAATGCTAATTGAGACCTCAGCGATCCATGGAGGGAGCAGAATTGTATATATTTTTTGATTTTTACGCTCCCTCTTTTCTTAGAAATGTTTAATCTTTTTGTGCGGTGCAATAATCCTTTTCTTTCAGAGTCAGACACACAAATAGACATGTTTGGGTAAATACATAATAAGTATAGTAAAATAAACAAAAAAGCTGATAAATGGGACGATGTTCTCTTTGTATAGAGAAACGGACCTAGACTGGATGTCAACTTTTAATAACTGATAAATGTGTGTGAAAGTGAATAACGAGGGTGATGAATGGATCTGGTACTGTACAGAAATTAACTGTTTTTTAGAGAAGTTAATAACAGGTATATGGGGATGTATAAATCCCCAACCGGGGAATGTGGTATAATTCCCTGCTCAAACTGTAAAACTATTATGAAATATGGGTAGGAAAATATGGTTGAAGTCTGCATTCCCCAAAACAGGTCGACAAGCTACTGGGAGGTTTGAACTTGGTATGATCGATACACCACACTTGGTCTAGTCTCATATTAGTAATCATATATTGGATCAAAATACATAGGCTTTTGATTATAGACTCTGCCAAACTACCCTCTCTGAACAACATTCAATACTAGGGGGGTCTGTCTGTTAAAAGCGAGGCCCTGGGGGAGAATTGGATTAGCATTCCCCGTTTTAGAGTTAATTATAGCTGCTCTGGGGGGAACAGGTGAAAACAATAGGTTATGAGTGGCTGGCAGGCCGACTTACCATTTCAAAGGCTGGTGCTATTGACACAGCAGACGTGGACACAGGAGGACAGGAGGTAACACCCAGGCCTTGATTAGCAATCTCCCTAGAACCGGTTTGGGCCACAGGTGTTGACCAAGTAAGCATAGCCACTAATAAAAACCCTTTTATGTAACTGCATAGGACCGTTTAGAGTTGCTACACAGTAAGACAATATAGATTCCCACAAATAGAAGAATATATAGGCTAAAGAAAGCCATTAGACTATTCTCCACTGTTGTAAAGTCTAAATTGTGCCAGTAAATACAGTTAATGTGTAATGTCATTAGAAAAACTAAGCTAACATCCAACATAATGTTATAGAATTAAGAAATGCAACAGGATTGTCTTAAAATAGACAATCATCTGGAGAAAGCTATATTCAACTAAATATAGGAGCCAATATTCTTGGTTAAAACCACCCCAATATGACTAAACATGGTTATACACCTCCAAATTCTGATCAGAAAAAACGATAATGTTTATGATTAAAATATAGCCATTACTAAATTATTAAACTGGTAGTTAGTAAAATTAGACACTGGATATAAACGGTTAACTAAATGAAATAACATATTCTCTTAGAGATATTAAGCCGGCCTCTCTAAGAAAGTCATGTGAGACCGGGCGTAACCAAAAACGGCCGTAAGATGTTTCAACCAATCAGGATGTAGAGCTACTCCCCTCTGACGCGTATTCTAGGAGGAGGAGTCTAAGCTTTAAAAAAGAATGCACGATAGATAGAGAACACACACGCTTTTTGAAACCACCCAGGCACAGGAGGAGAGCCAGAGAAGACTGCTGTAAGCTGAGAACTGTGAGGTTTGGTCCGCTCCCCGCCACACGCTCCGTTCCTTTAAGGTACTATGTTGATTGATGCATTCCCCGCCACGCGCTCCGTTCCTTTAAGGTGCCGTGTTGATTGGTGCATTCCCCGCCACACGCTTTTGGAGCAAGTATCAATCTCATCCCGCAGCTGTCACAGTTTGTAATTAGCGCCCCTGAAGGCTTTATATACACAGACCTCCTTGCTATCGATGTTGGGTCGTTCTGGAATACAACTGCATATACCTGCCTTTCCCCGTCGCTGTTCCTGTCTTCTTTCTCTCCAGGACCTTTTTGTGGAGAACCGCTGTGGAAAACCTGGTTCCCCGTTTGGAGCTGCGCCTCGTTATCTGCCCGCTTTACGCGTTGCGCTCTGGTGAGTTTTTGGAAACAGTCCTTTTGGATTATCAGTTTTTTGTGTGTTTGGTGAACACTGAAGAAATACCGTTTTTGTTTGTACTGGACTCAGCTAATTTGTGTGTTAGGATAACACTGAAGAATTCCGTTTAGTTTCGCACTGGACTCAGCTAATTTGTGTGTTAGAATAACACTGAAGAATACTGTGTTGTTTTTCACTGGACTCAGCTAACTTGCGTGTGGTACACCGAAGATCAAGTGACTTGGGATTAATACTGGACTCAGTCACCTCTCTGCCTCTGTGTGTTCGTTGGGCTGTTTCTGATATCTCTCTCTCTCCGTTTTCCACTGTGAGTGAAAGCTGGGAGTATCTGCAGAGCCGCTACAACGTCACATGCCAATTCCTCACCACTATCTACTGGGAGTATCTGCAGAGCCGCTACATCGTCACATGCCAGATCCCCGTTTGTTTGATTTCTGTACCTCATCCATCTTGTGACTCTGTAAATAAATACGCCCTAGCTTTTGGCTAACTCTGAACTTCCTATCTGTGCCGTTGCGTTTGAGGTCGGTTACAAACCATAACAAGAACGAGAACAGAATCTCTTTGTTCCTTAGGAGACGCCACCGCCATCGAGGAACCAATGAAGACCATTATTTTTAATTGTGTTCGATTATTCTGGTATTGATGACAAACGGCATAGGGTTTGCTTCCATCAATATTATTGCACATACTCCTTTTTTCATTGAACCAGATTCATTGTTGTTCACTTTTTGGACTCTGAAAATAAAAGCGGATCTGAACAGTAGATCACTTCTCTTCTCCTCATTGATGCTTCCACTCTCGGGTCGTTCTACAAGACCGTGTTGGTCTTTATAAGTAATAAGGGTTTATCAAACGGACAAAACACAACGCAGGGGACCCTGATGGAAACAAGACAAACGTCTTTCTCAGGTCTGCATCCCCTTAACAATTGTATGTATTGAGCCGTACTGTATTGTACCCATTCTGCAATCTGTTAAATAAAGTTTTCATTCATTCATTCATTCATTCATTCATTCATTCATTCATTCATTCTATATACATCTGGTTTTTAGAGGCAGAACCAAGAACCCTTATTACTATACCGGCACGCACGCACGCACACACGCACGCACGCACACACGTATGTACCCAAGGACTGGGTGAACTACTAATTGATACATTAAATTAATCAGATACCTGGTTGAAAGTGAAATGCTGTGTACATCCCTGCATTAAATGAATGGAAGTGTCAGTGTTTCTGTAGAGGAGATGGAACGCCTGCTCTTGTCGGTACTGCACAGCCGTGGAATCGCAAGGCCATAGATTTAGAATAGATAGAAAGGGCACATTGTGGTGTATCATAATTCATTTGTTGAATACAATAGGATTTTTATAACGTTGACACAAATTAAGGAATATTTACACTAAGTTCTCTTTTACCTCTTATTTAATTCATTCATTAATTTAATTGTAGGTACTGTTTATATTGTACATAGTCCTGTGTGTTGTATATTGTGTCCTATGTTACTTTTGTGTTCATTGTCTCTTTTTATATACACCGTGGGAAGGGGGGCACGTAATTGAATTTTTCTGTATGTCTTGCACAAATTGGAAAATGACAAAGTTGACTTTGACTTTTAACATGTGTCTATAGTGTCAGACACTAATTGTAATGTTAAAAACGGATACTTAGCAGTGCCAATGTAAGACTGACTTTACATTAAACGAATGACAATAATATAGTATAAAGTAGGGTATTATTTGGACTAAAGAATGGTGTTGTCTCACCCTACTCGCATGTTGAGGGAGAGCACCATACATTATACACTGAGAAACCACGGCCGAGAGTGAGCTCTCCGGGAACAACCCCACTTTGCCCGACAGTTTTCTGCAACCGTCTTCTCGTCTGACTTCGTCTGCTAACGTTCTAATCTACACTCCTGCCACCTGGTGTCACGGAGGGGAATTGCAGCCATTTTGTATAAATAAAAAAATAAGGGAAAACTACGGGAAAATATTTTAACGGGAGGACGGCGTGAGAGAAAGTTGCAATACGGGAGAATCCCAGGGAAACCGGGAGGGTTGACAGGTATGACACGCACACACACACACACAGGGGGGTGACGGAGGTGGAGAAATGACAAAGTTGACTTTGACTTTTAACATGTGTCTATAGTGTCAGACACTAATTATAATGTTAAAAACGGATACTGTTGTAATATAAAGTAAAATTCTACCATGCCGCAATGTATCAACTTTAAACATACACTAAATGTTCATGTTAGAAATGTTAATTTCCATTATTTCCACCATGTGCAACATTTCCTAAGAACAGCAATGTCCATTCTATCAACTCCAAATCTGTGCTATGAGCTCAATTCTCCCGGTGCATGCAGAAGTAGAATTGCTGTCTTGTTTTGGATGAATGAGTAGAAATGAAAAACGGAAATCTTGTTTTATTAACACTTTGGATGCCACCAACGCTATAAGTCGTTAGTTCATGACGCCAGTTGAGTGCTCGCCAACGACATATATCGTTTGTTTGCCGTATTTTTTTTTATTGGCGATTTGAATTCATATTTCATCAATCGAGCCTCGGGTTAGTGCTGGAGAGTCTCTGAGCTCAATTGGGAAGATACCGCCCCCTATCGTCTCTCCCTGTGTAACTGCACCCCATTACATTACACTGCTGAAGGGGGGGTGGTCAGTTTCCTCATTTAATTTTTCTCTCAAAGCATCTGAAGGATCGATTGTGCTCACCGGCCCAGAAAACGCATGGATTATGTATTTACAGGACTCAACACTGTAATCAATAAGCGTGATCGATATTTGGAATGGCGATCAGGAATTGGAATAATCTTTTTGGATAACATCTGATCTCAGGTAAGGAATCTATTTTACCAGTCTTAGGATAATCAGACCTGTTTTCACGGAGATATAAGCTTTTTCCCTATGCGTGTGTGTGTGTGGCTGTGATCACTGATGAGGAAATGAGAGAATATATTTTCAGCCCGCCTCTATAGCGTGCATAAGTACACATATACTATCGATAATCTAGCATTTATTTGAAAACGATTCATAAATAGGCCGACATTTTTTTTGTGTATTCTAGAATATTCCAGTAAATGCCTTTTATCACGGAATCTTTATATTTTCCTTGAAAACGAGGGCTTTTCAAAAATGCTATAAAACAAAAATGAACCGATAAAAAAACCATCCTTTTCGACAATGTTGACTGCAAACAAGTCATTGATAAACGACAGGCAGATTAGACACATAGCCATAATTTAAGAGAGAGAATATGCGTTCACAACGCTATCATTGAAGTCGGTGGTGACATTTAACGGGGTTTTACCATGTTCACCAGTGGTAATCAAAGTGTTAAAGTAGTTTTGACATATGATATTTTATTTTATTGTATTAGACATTTAAAAAAAACTACAAGATTCCAGAAAAACATCAAGGATGCTACACAAAAAAGTCAAGACTTATTTCCATTGTGGTCCTTGATATAGATTGTTGTTTGATACTATCTTGTCTAGCACAGTCTCTGGAGCGTAACAGTAAGAAGCATTTTGTATGAAAGTATTCTGTACTTCTGTATGACAACTATTAAAGAAACTTGAAACTTGAAACTTGAGATAAAGATATAGATAAAGATATTGTTTCATTGTGTATTGATTAAGTTTACATTTGCGCTTCATTACTTTACAAAAGTTATACTGGCACATGGGTCTAATACAGCAATGGATTATGGGTAAATGCAACGTTAAAGCAGTGCCAATGTAAGACTGACTTTACATTAAACGAATGACAATAATATAGTATAAAGTAGGGTATTATTTGGACTAAAGAATGGTGTTGTCTCACCCTACTCGCATGTTGAGGGAGAGCACCATACATTATACACTGAGAAACCACAGCCGAGAGTGAGCTCTCCGGGAACAACCCCACTTTGCCCGACAGTTTTCTGCAACCGTCTTCTCGTCTGACTTCGTCTGCTAATGTTCTAATCTACACTCCTGCCACCTGGTGTCACGGAGGGGAATTGCAGCCATTTTGTATAAATAAAAAAATAAGGGAAAACTACGGGAAAATATTTTAACGGGAGGACGGCGTGAGAGAAAGTTGCAATACGGGAGAATCCCAGGGAAACCGGGAGGGTTGACAGGTATGACACGCACACACACACACACAGGGGGGTGACGGAGGTGGAGAAATGACAAAGTTGACTTTGACTTTTAACATGTGTCTATAGTGTCAGACACTAATTGTAATGTTAAAAACGGATACTGTTGTAATATAAAGTAAAATTCTACCATGCCGCAATGTATCAACTTTAAACATACACTAAATGTTCATGTTAGAAATGTTAATTTCCATTATTTCCACCATGTGCAACATTTCCTAAGAACAGCAATGTCCATTCTATCAACTCCAAATCTGTGCTATGAGCTCAATTCTCCCGGTGCATGCAGAAGTAGAATTGCTGTCTTGTTTTGGATGAATGAGTAGAAATGAAAAACGGAAATCTTGTTTTATTAACACTTTGGATGCCACCAACGCTATAAGTCGTTAGTTCATGCCGCCAGTTGAGTGCCCGCCAACGACATATATCGTTTGTTTGCCGTATTTTTTTTTTATTGGCGATTTGAATTCATATTTCATCAATCGAGCCTCGGGTTAGTGCTGCAGAGTCTCTGAGCTCAATTGGGAAGATACCGCCCCCTATCGTCTCTCCCTGTGTAACTGCACCCCATTACATTACACTGCTGAAGGGGGGGTGGTCAGTTTCCTCATTTTATTTTTCCCTCAAGGCATCTGAATGATCGATTGTGCTCACCGGCCCGGAAAACGTGTGGATTATGTATTTACAGGACTCAACACTGTAATCAATAAGCGTGATCGATATTTGGAATGGCGATCAGGAATTGGAATAATCTTTTTGGATAACATCTGATCTCAGGTAAGGAATCTATTTTACCAGTCTTAGGATAATCAGACCTAATAGCTTTTTCCCTATGCGTGTGTGTGGCTGTGATCGCTGATGAGGAAATGAGAGAATATATTTTTCAGCCCGCCTCTATAGCGTGCATAAGTACACATATATTATCGATAATCTAGCATTTATTTGAAAACTATTCATAAATAGGCCGAAAAATGACAACGATTTTGTGTATTCTAGAATATTCCAGTAAATGCCTTTTATCATGGAATCTTTATATTTTCCTTGAAACGAGGGCTTTTCAAAATGCTATAAAACGAAAATGAACCGATAAAAAAACCATCCTTTTCGACATTGTTGACTGCAAACAAGTCATTGATAAACGACAGGCAGATTAGACACATAGCCATAATTTAAGAGAGAATATGCGTTCACAACGCTATCATTGAAGTCGTGGTGACATTTAACAGGGTTTTACCATGTTCACCAGTGGTAATCAAAGTGTTAAAGTAGTTTTGACATGTGATATTTTATTTTATTTTATTAGACATTTTAAAAAAAAATACAAGATTCCAGAAAAACGTCAAGGATGCTACACAAAAAAGGCAAGACTTATTTCCATTGTGGTCCTTGATATAGATAAAGATATATATAAAGATATTGTTTCATTGTGTATTGATTAACTTTATATTTGTGCTTCATTACTTTACAAAAGTTATACTGGCACATGGGTCTAATACAGCAATGGATTATGGGTAAATGCAACGTTAAAGCAGTGCCAATGTAAGACTGACTACATTAAACGAATGACAATAATATAGTATAAAGTAGGGTATTATTTGGACTAAAGAATGGTGTTGTCTCACCCTATACTCGCATGTTGAGGGAGAGCACCATACATTATACACTGAGAAACCACGGCCGAGAGTGAGCTCTCCGGGAACAACCCCACTTTGCCCGACAGTTTGTCTGCAACCATCTTCTGGTCTGACTTCCTCTGCCAATGTTCTAATCCACTGCTGCCACCTCTTGTCACGGAGTGGAATTGCAGCCATTTTGTATAAATAAAAAAATAAGGGAAAAATAAGGGAAAATATTTTAACGGGAGGACGGCGTGAGATAAAGTTGCAATACGGGGAGAATCCCGGGAAAAACGGGAGGGTTGACAGGTATGACACACACACACACACAGCTAGGGGGGTGACGGAGGTGGAGAAATGACAAAGTTGACTTTGACTTTTAACATGTGTCTAGTGTCAGACACTAATTGTAATGTTAAAAACGGATACTGCTGTAATATAAAGTAAAATTCTACCATGCCGCAATGTATCAACTTTAAACATACACTAAATGTTCATGTTAGAAATGTTAATTTCCATTATTTCCACCATGTGCAACATTTCCTAAGAACAGCAATGTCCATTCTATCAACTCTAAATCTGTGCTATGAGCTCAATTCTCCCGGTGCATGCAGAAGTAGAATTGCTGTCTTGTTTTGGATGAATGAGTAGAAATGAAAAACGGAAATCTTGTTTTATTAACACTTTGGATGCCACCAACGCTATAAGTCGTTAGTTCATGCCGCCAGTTGAGTGCCCGCCAACGACATATATAGTTTGTTTGCCGTATTTTTCTTTATTGGCGATTTGAATTCATATTTCATCAATCGAGCCTCGGGTTAGTGCTGCAGAGTCTCTGAGCTCAATTGGGAAGATACCGCCCCCCATCGTCTCTCCCTGTGTAACTGCACCCCATTACATTACACTGCTGAAGGGGGGGTGGTTTCCTCATTTAATTTTTCCCTCAAGGCATCTGAAGGATCGATTGTGCTCACCGGCCCGGGAAACGTGTGGATTATGTATTTACAGGACTCAACACTAATCAATAAGTGTGATCGATATTTGGAATGGCGATCAGGAATTGGAATAATCTTTTTGGATAACATCTGATCTCAGGTAAGGAATCTATCTTACCAGTCTTAGGATAATCAGACCTGTTTTCACGGAGATAATAGCTTTTTCCCTATGCGTGTGTGTGGCTGTGATCGCTGATGAGGAAATGAGAGAATATATTTTTCAGCCCGCCTCTATAGCGTGCATAAGTACACATATACTATCGATAATCTAGCGTTTATTTGAAAACGATTCATAAATAGGCCGAAAAATTACAACGTTTTTGTGTATTCTAGAATATTCCAGTAAATGCCTTTTATCACGGAATCTTTATATTTTCCTTGAAAATGAGGGCTTTTCAAAATGCTATAAAACGAAAATGAACCGATAAAAAAAACATCCGTTTCGACAATGTTGACTGCAAACAAGTCATTGATAAACGACAGGCAGATTAGACACATAGCCATCATTTAAGAGAGAGAATATGCATTCACAACGCTATCATTGAAGTCGGTGGTGACATTTAACAGGATTACCAGTGGTAATCAAAGTGTTAAAATAGTTTTGACATTTTATTTTATTTGATTAGACATTTTAAAAAAAATACAAGATTCCAGAAAAATGTCAAGGATGCTACACAAAAAAGTCAAGACTTATTTCCATTGTGGTCCTTGATATAGATAAAGATATAGATAAAGATATTGTTTCATTGTGTATTGATTAACTTTACATTTGCGCTTCATTACTTTACAAAAGTTATACTGGCACATGGGTCTATATCCAGCAATGGATTATGGGTAAATGCAACGTTAAAGCAGTGCCAATGTAAGACTGACTACATTAAACGAATGACAATAATATAGTAAAAAGTAGGGTAAGCCAGTTGAATGCCCATGCTGTTACAGCTCTCGGCAAACAATCAGCGCTTTTACGATTTTAAATTCAGTTTCATTCCCTGAGTTGAAAATACAAGCAACAAGACAAGACCTGCAGAGAGTAGCAATACAAATGTAATTCACATATGCGGGGTTGAGTCCCTTCCTCTTTGAGCTCATACATAATCTGTCCTCTTAGAACCTATTTGATGTATTATTTTTGCATAGCCTATACTTTTAGTTAATCATCATCTCCACTTAAAATTGGACATGATGTCCATCATAACAAAGGTTAAGGTATAGGCTACCCTATTTAAAATTAAATTAAAGATTGTAGGTGTGGGAGTGTCCGTTTGTTGCTTGGGCTCCTACCCCCCTTCATGCCCTATAAATGGGGATTTTCCTATTTTTAGCTATGGCAACGACTATGTGGCAGCCTACATTAAAAGACAAAGCTCACATTATGTTTAACACTTGATTTCACAATCACTACAAGTGGATTTCTTTTTAAAATTGTCAATACAGCTGCTGTTGTTGACTCCAATGAGAGTGAGTTGCGATCCCCCCCCCCCCACAAGACAGCAATATGCCGTCTGTTTACATAGTGAGCTAAACAATTTCCCTGTGGGATTAATTAAGATCTTATCTTACCTTTCAAGATAGCATAATGTTTAACGCCTCATTACAATAAATGCAATAGTCTGGGGAGTCATGGCCTTGACCAGAGTCTGAAGTCATGGCTCAAACAAGACGCTGGTCTGGAAATTCAAAATAAATTGACCATTGAATTGGTTGTCAGCACATCAACCTCTGGTAGTAACACACCGAAGAAGACCCTTTAAAGAGGAACTACGCCCAATTTCAGAATTCATACATATTTATTCCTCTGGTCTAAGACTGGTCTAAAATATGAGTGAAAATTAGCAATGTTCTCCCTAATCCAAAAACTAGAGTGCTAAAACTCAAACGTGTTTGAAGTCTGAAGCTGCTCCATAGACAATGAATTGTGGAAGATTTTATAGAACTGAGATCACTACTATATGTAGCAGGGTGGATTATCCCTGCTTCGTGGGAACTGTGGTGCACGGTCACTAGGTAGCGAGACACAGTAGCACTCTGGCTAGCTGCACCTCCGTCTTTGGGGTCCGGAGCGTCAACTGGAGGCTGGCAGTGGGAGTGGATGAGGCTTGAGACAGTTGGAGATGCCATTAGCATTAACAGTGTGAATAGTGTTAGCTTAATGCATAAAGGTCAGTGTTCTGCTCTCTCTCTCTCCAAGCCATACCATGCAGTCTCTCCCCAAGACCTCCATGGCAGGAACCGCCTGCCTCCTCTTCTCCTCTCCCCTCCTCTTCCTCCTTCTGCTTGGCTCCTCCAGCACCCAGGGGGCTTCGCTAAGAGAGCACAGACTAAGGGGCAGTGAGCCAGACCCCCGGACTGGAGCTCCCTACCAGAGCCCCAATGCGGACATGCTCAAAGCCTTGGAGTACATTGAAAACCTCCGCCAACGATCTGGCATATACGCTCAACAGCAGGCTCCCCTCACCCCAGAGTCTGACACCAACGACATGGACGCGGCAGAAGAACTCCGCACCATGCTAAGTCTGGCCTCCCCCGCCCAAAGCCAGGCCCAGGCTGGGCAAGACGAGAAGCAGGAGGAGGAGCGGGAGGAGAAGGAGGAGGATGGGGAGAAGGAGGATAAGACTCAAGAATGGCTGCAGGCAGTGCTCAGTACACTTCAGCAGACAGAAGAATCCCCCAAACCCTCTCTGGCTCGCCCCAACGCTGCCTCGAGCAAAGGCCAAAGATCCACAGCGACGGACAGCGGCCACACGTGGGCACGGCAGCAGCATGGCACCAGGTCCCACAGGAACCACCCGCTGATGTTCCAGGAGGATGAGGAGGGCGAAGGGGAGGGGGAGGAGCAGGAGCAGGGGAGGGCCTCTGACCACGACAGCCCCTTCAAACGCACCAATGAGAATGTGGAGGAGAAGTACACGCCACAGAACATGGCCGCCACCCTGCAGTCTGTGTTTGAGGAGCTGGGGAGGCTAGCCAACGCCATGGCGGGCCACAAGAGGCAGATTGAGGAGGATGAAAATGAAGATGAAGATGATGGTGATGGTGATGATGATAATGAGTTGTTGAACCTGGCTTATGACGTGGCTGGCGGAGACGAGTGGGCTGACGAGTGAGGATGATGAGGAGTAGGCGGAGGAGAGAGACAGGCACAGTGTTGGGAAAGTTCACTTTCTACATGAACTAGTTCAGTTCACAGTTCACAATTTTTTAAATTAACTAGTTCAGTTCATAGTTCATAATTCAAAATGTTGAACTAAAGTTCATGGTTTCAAAAATGAACTAATTTTGTTCTTTTTAGTTCTTTTTTGATATATATATTTTTTTATATAGATTTTTCACATAGTTACTTACATTACAAAAACACACATTGGGACAATGGAGGGGGGCAGTTCATCTCTATGCCATCATCCACACCATAGCAAGCAAAAACAAAACAAAAAGAAAAACAAGCAAAAAGGAAAAGCAAACCAAGACAGGCACTGTACAGTATTGCACTTGCCTCGAGCCCATTCACATGTAGACATATATTTATTTTGTCCTATCCTAGGTCTGTCCATACAATGGGGCACTGGGCCTTTAGAAGGATCCGAGAAATTTCAGCAGGAAAATAGTCTAATAGTGGGGCCCACACCTCCTGAAAGGAAGCGTTGTTGCCACTATGCATTGCACAGTGTCTTTCATGGGGTAGCACACCGAAGATCTCTATACCACATTTGTAAAAATGGAGGCTTATCCTTAATCCAGTTTATCAGAATGCATTTCCGGGTTGAAAGTAGAAGTTTATCAAATAGTTTGAATTGTAAAGGGTGTCACCCCTCCTACCCAACCCCCCCCCCCCCCCAACCACCTCCAATGTACAGTCCCCCCCCCCACCTACCCAACCTCCTCCAATGTACAGTTTCTATGTCAAATGTATATACTCTCTTTTCTGAACTCTTTTTGTATCACAAACAGTACTGTATTTGCAAATCTGGTATGTCATAAATGTATAGATGTAGCAGTACTGTCTATCTGTATGTCATGTATGTCCTGATGAATTGAAAATGGGGGACCCTGATACAGTACAGCTCAATACATACAATTGTTAAGGGGATGCAGACCAGAGAAAGACTTTCGTCTTGTTTACATCAGGGTCCCCCATTTTCAATTCATGACTGAGCTGTACTATACTGTACCCATTCTGCAATGTGTTAATAAAGTGTTCAATCAATCAATCAATCACTTGGCCCCAGAACCTGGATAAACACTTAAGATTCCCAAAAGTAGTGTAGGTACCCAGGTCTGTTTGACATTTCGAACATAAAGGAGATATTTAACGGCCCATTTTGTTAGTTCTTTTTTCAATACGTTGCTGCGAACTATTATTTGTAAAAAATATTGAACCACACAGACAGCAATCAGAATACTGGCATTTCCATAACGCTTTGCCACCACGCATTCAGTCCACACTGCAGCTTTCATCTCTACAGTATATTTTCAAAAACATGAACAACTTTGTGTGAGGATTCGCCTGTTCCCTGGACCTTTTTTCCCTGTCTCCTCACCTCACCAGCCCCCACCCTTGTGAGAACTTTTCCCTGCCTCCTACTCTTCACCAGCCCCCACCCTTGTGAGAACTTTTCCCTGCCTCCTACTCTTCACCAGCCCCCACCCTTGTGAGAACTTTTCCCTGCCTTCTACTCTCCTTCACCAGCCCCCACCCTTGCGATGATTTACTCTCCCCTACTCTTCACCAGCCCCCACCCTTGGACTACCTTCACGCAGCTGTCATAGTTTATGATTAGCGCCCCAGAGGGCTTTATATACCTGGACCTCCCTTCCAGTCCTGGTCGGGTCGTTCTGTATCTGTGTTCACTCTGTTCATGGAGTTCTGTACGTTACCATCCTGTACGTTACCATCACCTGCCGCGTCTCCGGCGTGAGACGACGTGCCAGCCATCACCACCTGTTCGCCGTTTGCCTGGAGTGGGACACCGTCTTCGCTCTCTAATTCTCTACGGGAGGTTTTCCAGTGTTCCCACTCCAGACGTCAAGCCGGCGCGTCATCACTCCCTATTTTCCACGGGAGGATGGCATCTCTTCGCCCCGGTCCCCTGGGACCCCTGTGTTCTGCGCTGCCCGTCTGCAGCATCCGAGGAGGATCTCCGTGCCAAGCCTGGAGTGGTGTTCCCACTCCAGACGTCAAGACGGCGCGCATCGCTCCCTATTTCCACGGGAGGATGGCGTCTCTTCGCCCCGGTCCCCTGGGACCCCTTTGTTCTGCGCTGCCCGTCTGCAGCACCCGAGGAGAAGGAAGAGGATCTCCGTGCCTGGAGTGGGACACCGCCTTCGCTCTCTAATTCTCTACGGGAGGTTGCCAGTGTTCCCACTCCAGACGTCAAGCCGGCGCGTCATCGCTCCCTATTTCCACGGGAGGATGGCGCCTCTTCCCCCCGGCCTCCGCTGTCGGGCCCCTGTCTCCGTACCAGGCCTCCGCCGTCGGGCCCCTGTCCCCGTGACAGGCCTCCGCCGTCGGGCCCCTGCCTCCGTGCCCGGCCTCCGCTGTCGGGCCCCTGTCTCCGTGCCCGGCCCCCGCTGTCGGGCCCCTGTCCCCTTGCCAGGCCTCCGCCGTCGGAACCCTGTCCTCATCCCTGTAAGCAGCCCTGGCCCTTAGCCTTTGTCCCTGACACTTAGCCCTGTCCCTTAGCCTGTTCGCCTCTTAAAGGCACAGTGCCGCATTTTCCTTATTTACTTGACTCTAGTGTTTTGTGTTCTCCCCTGTTCCCCTCTCCAGTGCCCCTGGTCCTAGTCCTTGACATTTAGCCCTGGCCCTGTCCTTTAGCCCTAGTCCCTTAGCCTGTTCGCCTCTTAAAGGCACAGTGCCGCATTTTCCTTATTTCCTTGACTCTAGTGTTTTGTGTTCTCCCCTGTTCCCCTCTCCAGTGCCCCTGGTCCTAGTCCTTGACATTTAGCCCTGGCCCTGTCCTTTAGCCCTAGTCCCTTAGCCTGTTCGCCTCTTAAAGGCACAGTGCCGCATTTTCCAGTTTTCCTTGACTCTAGTGTTTTGTGTTCTCCCCTGTTCCTCTCTCCAGTGCCCCTGGTCCTAGTCCTTGACATTTAGCCCTGGCCCTGTCCTTTAGCCCTAGTCCCTTAGCCTGTTCGCCTCTTAAAGGCACAGTGCCGCATTTTCCAGTTTTCCTTGACTAGTGTTTTTGTGTTCTCCCATAAAGGGACTGTGCCGCCTTTGTTCTATAATAAAGATTTGCCCTGTTTTGGCTTACTCTCATACCTGTCTTGTGTTGTGCGATTGGGGTCGGTTACAAACCATAACACTTTGCTTGAATTGTCTTTATTATGAAAACTAAAACAGGACGTTTGCATATTCTCAATGTTGCTGTCGACGTCGTCACGTCGATGTGGGGACTTGCTTCTTCAAACCGGGTGGACAAAGTTTACAGACAAACGTTAGATTGTTTCCGTCTGAGTCAGTACTGACTTTAACGTTAAACTATTTTAAATCCCCAAGCGCCGACATCTAGAGGTAGATAGCCCCTTTCGTGACTTTCGGTTTGCAAGCCTGGGGCTTTTGTGACCGCAGTCACTTATTTATACAGGGCGATCATCCAGGAATCAAACAACCAAGCGTGACCGCGGGGCTCGGGGTGGGTCAAAAATATATCAGATCTGAATTTCAAAGATACCCAGCGTACAATATGGGTTTAACACAGCTTCACGATGGGTTCTGGAAGCTCGGAGTTGCTCATAAACATTTTAAATCATTTTTATAAAACGAGTGTACTCACAGAGCGAACCTTGGCAAAATGGCTGGTGCGTCCGGCAATCACTGCGCTCCCTATCGGTCCCTGTTGGTCATTACCTATAGGCCATTATACAACGGCATGCAAATTTCTCGATTCTGATTGGCCATTAACACGTCTTTATTGGCAACAATCCACGCTGCTGGCCCAGGACCCGCCCACAACCGACCCACATCACATCACTCCGCCGGATCACAAGAAGGTGGCCAATAATCTTTACAAATGGATATGTTAATGGAGACTAAACGACTAAATATCAAGCGATTCTGTCAAGGGGAATGTGTTAGTATTTTAAACAATGTTGGATGATGTAATTGATGGGTCTTGACTCAATCTAGAACAAAAGAAAAATCGCGGATTGATTGATAGATTAATTGATTGATTTAAATTTCTTCCTTCCTACTTTCCGACTGCAGCGTTCTCTCTCACACTGTCCGACGCTGGCGTACCCACAAACACACACACACACACACACACACACACACATACACACACACACGCACACACACACTGTGACACACACACACACACACACACACACACACGCACACACACACACACACACTCCTGTCTGCAACAGCGGGGGAGTCAGACTGAGAGAGAAGCAGCGCTGTTTTAAGTGAGCATGGTCTATTGAATTGATTGATTGGTTGATTGCTAATTTTATTACTGTACCCCTGGTTTCCAACTGGTTAAGTTTAGGCTAAAAGAAATAAATAAAAAAATAGGGCGAAGAAAACGTTTTTTTCCTATAGGGCAAAGAAAACGTTTTAATAAATTTTCAATCAATCATTCCAATAATACACAGTTGGATGTGTTAGTTGGTTGGATGCACTTCAAGCTGCTTCCACATGAGGCAACTTCTCTCAATCATTCCAATAATACACAGTTGGATGTGTTAGTTTGGTTGGATGCACTTCAAGCTGCTTCCACATGGAGTTGTGGGAACTACTTTTTCTGGCGGATGGTTTTTTCAATAAATCTTCGATTAATGTGTGTTTATTGTATAGAAATAAGGTTGGATGAATCTGGCAGTTGTATAAAAGCTTTACACCACGTGCAGTCGTGATTTGTGACCAATAAACCATGCCTAGGGGGGTCTAACGACCCTCGGCTGCGCCTCGGGCCTAACAACCACCCCTAGGCATGGTTTATTGGTCACAAACCACTCCTGCGTGTGATGTAATGCTTAATCACAGGGTAGAATCTGCTGAGCGCGTCTCCTGTGTATTGTTGTAATGACCAACAGGGACCGATAGGGAGCGCAGTGATTGCCGGACACACCAGCCATTTTGCCAAGGTTCGCTCTGTGAGTACACTCGTTTTATAAAAATCATTTAAAATGTTTATGAGCAACTCCGAGCTTCCAGAACCCATCGTGAAGCTGTGTTAAACCCATATTGTACGCTGGGTATCTTTGAAATTCAGATCTGATATATTTTTGACCCACCCCGAGCCCCGTGATCACGCTTGGTTGTTGGATTCCTGGATGATCGCCCCGTATAAATAAGTGACTGCGTTCACAAAAGCCCCAGGCTTGCAAACCGAAAAGTCACGAAAGGGGCTAAGAGGTAGAGTTCTCTGAGCGAGTGCTGCTCTCGACCTGCTGCTGCGCAGCTCTCGGCTTCTGCTCGCAGATTCAGCTGTTGTTGTGATGAGTCTGATGACGTAGCCAGGGGGTGACAGACGCGTTGCCAGATCGGTTGGTTTTCCACATAATTTTAAAGCCTGTTTACGGTGTGTTTTAACTGGGTTTTCGGCTGAAATACATATGAAATCTGGCACATCTTTGAACGCCGTTATAACAGAGTGCTGAGAATGAACGCACTTTTGAACTCCGTTACACAGCGCTGAGAATGAACGCGTTCTCAATTACGTTCATTTAGCGGATAATCAGTACGTTCAGTTCACGTTCGCCCAAAACGACGACGACTCCTACCCTGTCAAGAGATCCAGTCAGTTCAGACCAGGAGATGATCCAGATGACATCACCATAAACGACAGGCAGATTAGACACATCATCATCATTAGGTGGCTTCTTCGTTCCGAAGGTTGCCTATCACTCCAACCCATTCTGTCCCCACTTCTTCTCTCCAACTCCGTGACTCCGCCTCTCACTCCACTCCAATCACAGACATAGCCATCATTTAAGAGAGAGAATATGTGTTCACAACGCTATCATTGAAGTCGGTGGTGACATTTAACAGGGTTTTACCATGTTCACCAGTGGTAATCAAAGTGTTAAAGTAGTTTTGACATGTGATATTTTATTTTATTTGATTAGACATTTAAAAAAAAATACAAGATTCCAGAAAAACGTCAAGGATGCTACACAAAAAAGTCAAGACTTATTTCCATTGTGGTCCTTGATATAGATAAAGATATATATAAAGATATTGTTTCATTGTGTATTGATTAACTTTACATTTGTGCTTCATTACTTTACAAAAGTTATACTGGCACATGGGTAATGTCATAACATGTTCCCCATATCTAAAAACTTAACATTAGATATTGTCTGGCGAGGGGACATCCCAGAATTAGACCCTGAGTTTGACTGGGATGATATTTGGACTAACGTTATACATTAGCCTCCCGCAACCCTAATCACCAGCAAATACATTTTAATTATATTCATAGGACGTATCTCACACCTAGGAAGCTGTTTACTATGGGACTGGTGACCGACTCTCTGTGAACTGTGTGCTCTCTAAGGGCCACTGGCACTTATATGCACATGTTTTGGGATTGCCCACCAGTGGTTTTTGGAAATCCATAACAACTAAACTTTCAAACATATGTAACTTGACAATCCCACTGACAGCAGCAACTGTCATTATTACCGGCATCCATACAACAAAAAATTATCAAGAACCTGAGAAGCTCACAATAATGAATTGGTCTCTGACACTACTGGATGTAATTTATATGGAAATCTCTACTGCATGGGTAATTGGGGTGGGACAGGCCAGCATTGAGCTGTGGGTCACAGCGGCCAAGAAGGTTAAGGCCACTATATAATATCTAGCAGCGGAGCGGGGTTGGGGTGTTGGTCCTGGGGGATCCGGGGGTCCTGGGGTGGGAGTGGGGGAGGAAATGTATTTTGTGGTGTGATAATATAATTCGTTTTTATTTTTAATTCATATTTTTTTTTTATTCAGCACAAAATCAAGACAGTACAGATATGCAGATATACTTTACAACTCGTTCTCAATTAACATCATGTCTGTACCGTGTCATTAAGAGACAGCTATGCTTGGAAAAAAAAAAAAAAAAAAAAAAAAAACAGGTAAACCAGAATAATACTACATGTGTGGATCAAACCCCTTTAAAAAGAAAATGACAATAAAATGGGGAATAAGATAGAAAATAATAAGATGAAAATAAATAATACGGTGCCTTTATAGCCCTATTCGCTCTATACAAGCCCACTTTCTATCGAACTGTTCACCTTGCAACCTGATCAGATGAGTCATCCTCTCCATGTCCTGAATTTCTTTAACTTTGTTTAGCCATTGGAAGGGTTTTAACCAATTAATTGTGATCAATTTCTTGGCAGCAGTTAACAGTATTTGAAGAAGATGCACACTTTTCCTTTCCTCAATGCCCTCTGGTATGACTCCGAGGATGGCAGTTTTGAAATCTTGTGGGATGTCCATGTTTTTACATCCCTGAAGACATCATCCCAGAAGTGGCATAGCATGTCCAGAAAATGTGTGTATGGTTACCTATTTGTTCACCACATCCCCTCCAGCATTCGCTTGTGGGAGTCGTACCTGCTTTAGCAGTCAATAAAGGGGTCTTGAAAAACCTACTAATGACCTTCCATTTATATTCTCTCCAGGAATTAGAATTAGTCACCTTATGTGCTTCAGTACAAACATCGAACCACTCCTCTTGTGAGATCTCCTGTTGGAGCTCAGCCTCCCACTTCAACTTAATATATAGCGAGTCGTTGGGGTTTATTGATATTAGGTTTTGATTAGGGATGTCCCGATCACGTTTTTTGCTCCCGATCCGATCCCGATCATGTGATTTTGAGTATCTACCGAGTATCTACCGATACCGATATTTCCCGATCCGACCAAAAAAAATAAAAATAATCTAATTATTATTATTATTATTTTTACTTTTTTTTTTATTCAACAAACATGACCATGTTCACGTCTTAAACTCATACTGAGGCCTTAGTTTTGGTTTTAAATTGCATATCATCATTCATTTATTTATTGTCACACAGAGCAGAAGAATTTTGCCAAAACAAACCAATAGTATCCAGCTGCAGAACGGCAGACCAGCCACACCCTCAGACCCAAACGCATTTCCTTTGATTTAATTATACATCATTATGATGTATGTCAAGGATTGCAATGCCTCGCTTGAATGAAGTACATTTTTCACCTGGATAACGTCAACATTCAGTGTGAATGTAATGTGAGAAATTGGGATTAAAAAAAAATAAAATTATATATTTATTTTTTATTTGGGTCTGATCACGTGATCGGATCGGGACATCCCTAGTTTTGATATAATTTAGACCAAATTTTTTGTATTGAAGCATCAATTTGGATATTAGCTATAAGCGTTCTATTGCAGAAGGGTGTCCCAATCTTCCTGGTTTTCTAAAAAATGCCTTAATTGGAGACATCTGAAAAAGTCAGTACTAGGAAGGCTAAACTCCACTCTAGTTGTTCGAAAGATTTAAGCTGGCCGGAGTGAATAAGTTGGTGAACAAATTTCAGACCCTTTGTCCTCCATCCACTGAATCCTGCATCCAAAGTTGATGGTGTAAAGTCCCCAATGAAACCAATTGAGGTCAGGCCCGATGTTAAAGGCAACCTGAACTCTTTCTGGACCTCTCTCCATATTTTTATTATTATTATTTTTTTATCGTAAATCTGGACCACACACCTATTGAGTCCTCCCTTATCTTATGTCCAGAGAATAATAAGGTAGTAAGTTGTTTCTGTGTAGATAAGTCTTTTTCCATTTTAACCATCTTGATGACAAATCATCTGTAATCCAGGTGTGCAAGGGTCTAAATTGAGCAGCCCAAAAATAATATTTGAGGTTAGGGAGGGCCAAACCGCCAGCAGTTTTGGCCAGCTGTAATGTTTTGAAACGCACTCTAGGTAATTTCCCCTGCCATATTAAACGTGACAGTAATCGATTTAGTAAATTAAAAGTGGGGTTATCAATTGGGATGGACAACATTTGAAACGGATACAGTAGTATAGGGAGTATGTTCATTCTGATTATTTCCACCCTCCCTATCAAGGAAAGAGGCAGAACAGTCCATCTATCCACGTCCTCTCTGATCTTATTGATAAGCCTTGTGTAGTTGGCTTTATACAATTGGTCAAATGTGGGTGTTATGGTAATGCCTAAATATTTAATACCAGTGATTGGCCATTTAAAAGGGAAGAGGGATCTGGCCTGTTGAGAAATGTTCCCCCCAATAGCCAGTGCCTCTGTTTTGTCTATGTTAATTTTATATCCAGAGTAATAACCAAATGTTTAAATTTGACTCATAAGGCATGGAATCGACTTCACTGGGTCGGATAGGTAGAGGAGGACATCGTCCGCATACAATGAAATCTTATGTTCTTCCCCTCCCACGTTCACTCCCCTGATATTCACCTCTTCCCTTATCAACTGGGCCAGCACTTCTATTGAAATATCATACAGTAGAGGAGAAAGACTGCAACCCTGCCTAACTCCCCGTTGTAGGCTGAAGGGAGTAGAAATGTTAGGCTGAAGGGAGTAGAAATGTTGCCATTCACACGCACAGAGGACTTCAAATTGGGCCAAAACCAAATTTGTCTAAAGTTTGAAATAAAGATTCCCATGAAACCTGGTCAAAAGCCTTTTTCGGCATCCAGCCCTAAGACCATTGCTTCATCCTGACCCTTCTGGGAAAACGCCATCACATTCAAGAGCCTTCGTATATTATTACCAGAATATCTGCCTGTGATGAATCCTGTTTGATCAGGGTGTATAATTTCTTTTATAACTGAGTTCATCCTCCGGGCTAAAATAGTGGTGAGCACCTTTAAATCACAGTTGAGCAAACTTATTGGACGGTAGGACCCACATAGTGTTGCGTCTTTCCCTTCTTTGTGTATTACTGTGATAATAGCATCCCCCCACGTCTCAGGGAGTGTTTTTGTCTGGAATTAGTGGTCGTATGCCTTCAGTAACAAGGGGGCTACATTTTTATTTTTAGGTTCTGTATTTATTATTTTAGTTATTTCTATTGTCATGCTATCATCATTATTGTTATTGTTATTATTATTATTATTGTCCTGTGACGTCTTGTTTATTATTATATTATTAATATATTGTGTGTTGTCATGTTTTATGTTTCATGTCAAATAAAAGAAGGAAAATAAAAATAATTGTATCCATAAAACCCTAACCCTAACATCAAATGATGAATGAATGAATGAATGAAAACTTTATTAACAGATTGCAGAATGGGTACAGTACAGTACAGCTCAATACATACAATTGTTAAGGGGATGCAGACCAGAGAAAGACTTTCGTCTTGTTTACATCAGGGTCCCCCATTTTCAATTCATCGTAACATATATGACATACATGACATACAGATAGACAGTACTGCTACATCTATACATTTATGACATATCAGATTTGCAATTACAGTACTGTTTGTGATACAAAAAGAGTCCAGAAAGAAAAGAGTATATACATTAGGCGTAGAAACTGTACATTGGATTGGGTAGGTGGGGGTGGGGGGGGGACTGTACATTGGAGGTGGTTGGGGGGGGGGGGGGGGGGGGGGGGTTGGGTAGGAGTGGGGGGGGGGGGGGGGGGGGTTGGGTAGGAGGGGTGGGTGGGGACTGTACATTGGAGGTGGTTGGGTGGGGGGGGGTTGGGTAGGAGTGGGGGGGGGGGGGGGGGGTTGGGTAGGAGGGGTGGGTGGGGGACACTGTACAACTGTACAAACAACACTGTACATTGGATTATTGACAAGACCATACTTGGTAATTTACTGTACATTGGAGGGGGTTGTGTTCGGACATGTACAGGGGCCAGTTTCGAGTTGCAGTCTCCCTTAGGTGTTTTTTGAGAGTGTTTTTGAAAGTGGGTAGTGATTCACATTCCTTTACAGCTTTGGGTAGGGCGTTCCACATTGATGTGGCATAATTGCGAAACGTGTTTAGTCCCTTGTTTGAGCCGAATCTGGGTTTAACATGATTTGTGGAGCTCCCTCTGGTGTTGTGATCGTGGTATTCACTGACCTTTGGGAAGTATTTAGTCATGTACATGGGTACCTTGGTCGTGTAGTGTATCTTGTAGACCAGGCCCATTGCAAGTTGCTGTACTCTGTCGTCTACTCTAAGCCATCCTAGGTTGTCAAAGTGGGCAGGGGTGAGGTGGGTTCTAGGAGTAAGGTCAAGCAGTAGTCTGACCAGTTTGTTTTGAGATGTTTGTAATTTTGTTTTTAGCGCCTTTGAGGTGCTTTGGTACCATGAGGTGCAAGCATAGTCGTAGTACCCTTGAATGAGTGCTCCTGCTAGAGTCTTCAGGGTATTCTTGTTTACCAGTGAGGAGATCCGGTACAAGAAACGAGTTCGTTGGTTGACTTTTTTTATTACATTGGATGCCATTTTGTCACAGGAAAGATTTGCCTCTAGGATGGAACCCAGGTAGGTAATATCTTCTTTCCTTGTGACAATATTGTCACCCACTGTAACTGAGAAGCCGTCGGTCTTGCTGAGTTTGTTATTTGAACCGAAGAGAATGGACTCTGTTTTGCCCATGTGTAATGATAGTTTGTTATCAGCGAGCCATATGCAGATTTTGCTTAGTTCTGAGCTGAGGGTTTTTTCAACCTGTAACTTGTTCTTGTCAGAGACCAGCAGGGCTGAGTCGTCCGCAAACAGGAACAAGTTGCAGTCACAAGCTGACGACATGTCATTTGCATAAATTAGGAACAGTAGCGGACCTAGTATGCTTCCTTGTGGAACACCACAGTTTACTGTGAGGGGGGGGGATAGGGTACCGTTTACCTCCACCATCTGCTCTCTCCCCTCCAGGTAGGATTGCATCCAGCTCACTGATAGACTATCAAAACCAATTGCTTTTAGCTTGTCAATCAGAATGGTGTGATTGACAGTGTCGAAGGCCTTTTGTAGGTCCAGCATGACCATGCCGCAGTATTTGCCCGCGTCCACCTCTTGTTTGATGTGGTCGTTTAAATAGAGAAGGCATGTGTCAGTGGAGTGGGATGTTCTGAAGCCAGATTGGAATTCGTAGATTAGATATAACCCTAACATTTCAAATGTAAAGTGATTATATGAGAGTTGAGTCATCACAGTGTTATCAGACAGTAACGTTTATTTGCTCTTTGGGTTAACATTTTATAGAACTATCCTGGGTGCCAAGCTTTTCAAATACAGAAGAGACGCAGTGGCTATATCTCTACATGGTGGGTTAAACCAGGGAATAAAAGATCTAGCATAGAATTGTGTTGTGATGTTTCCTCTCTTGTCTTGCAGCCCAAATGTGTGAATCTGATCCTCTTCAAAACCCTGTCAAGTAGACCATATCTGTCAACACACTGGTAACGCCTGTAGTGGATTGTTGTGGACATTGTGCCAAGAAAAAGACAGAATGCCTATAAGAATGTGAAATCAGCTTTATATGCAGACATTTATTATGCAGATATTTTAGTTTTGTCTCACAGACGAGTGAAATGCTGCAGCGGCATGAGAGAGAGACATGCTTTTACACACACACACACGCACGCACGCACGCACGCACGCACGCATGCACACACACACACACACACACACACACACACACACACACACACACACACACACACACACACACACACACACACACACACACACACACACACACACACACACACACACACACACACACACACACACACACACACACATACACACACACACACACACACACACACACACACACACACACACACACACACACACACACACACACGCACACTAAATGCAGAGAATTATAAGAAATTATAGGGGGGGGGGGGGTAACGTTTGCTCTCAATTAGAGCATTACAGAAAATAAAATTAGCTTGGCCTTAATCACAGAATCACCACAGAGGGAGGGGGTGGTGATCTAGTACTGTGTGAGCCTTTCAGATAGTAATGAAATCACAGGAGTGTCTTTTCTTAATCAAAGTGAAATCTTCATACAGGCAGGGTGTGTGGCTGCCAGATTTGCACTAGTTTCTCATGTGTGGCATGACCTGCCAGTGTTTGAGTCAAATTGATTATCAATTAATCATAGCACTCCATTGCAGAGTAAATATGAATGGGAACAAGTATGGATCTGCGGTTAGCTGCAACCACATACACGCATGCATTCACATTCACAGACACACATCCTCATACAGACATTTGACCTCCAAGTCAAATTTCAGCCTCCTAGAGCAAAACCTGTGGCTGCTAGAGAGGGGACTCTCTTACGGACCAACCAACAGAGCGAGCTATAGAGCTGCTGGTCGCAGCTAAACATGATCAAATATTTATTTACTATATGACACAAAAAGATAAAACATAAAAAAACAAAACAGATTATGTTTAAAAAAGACATCTGTTTAACAGATAATTTAATGAAGAAAATACAAAACAATATAAATACATCCCACAGAGCTAAGAAATCTATATAATATCCTTCATATATGTTACTGTACAGTATATGTATAAAAAGGACCAGAGGCCTCATTTATATAAAGTACTTAACATCAAATGTAATCCTCTGTGTGGGAACCCACTGTAACCTTTAGTTCAAACTTAGATATGAACAGATCTGATGTGAATAGATCTGATGTATGCACAATGCAGAGGAGAGGGGGAGGGGTACAATCAAGTTGGACGATGCAATCCATGTACATTTGATAAATGAGGCCCCACATCGATTCATAAACAAGTCTGCATTTGACCTTGTGTGACTAAAAGGAATAATAGTATCTCACAGCGATAGCTTTCAACCATCGTTCAGATTCACATTCTTTTGAAATCTTCAAAACCCACCATGTTATATGTATACAGGTATCTGTTACGATCTGGAGAAAAAGCGTAAATTCAAAGTAGATAGTAGTTTGAGCAGCATGGGAGGCGAACATACAGTAAGTCTCTTTGACCTTTGGCGGTTTTCGCTAAACTTAAACCATGTGATGGCAAAAGCAGAACAGAGGGACCAATACCCCCCCCCCACACACACACACACACACACACACACACATACACACACACACACACATACATACATACTGTACAGTCGCTATAAGAATGACTGGGCAAGAAAACAGGATTTAACAGCTCATCTGTCAGTGCTGATCTAAAATATATATATATTTTTTTTACAAGGTCATTCACAATCCAGCAGGGATTCTCCCTGTATGTTTTGCTTATTTGAAATAGTTCTCCTGAATATAACTAGACCTGAAATTGTTCCTTTACAGAGCAGAAAATGAACAGAACTTTACATTTTTCTCGTGCTGGCATTGCACGCAACCGAAAGCCGTTAAAACGGCAACTTAAAATGGACATTTAAATGTGGGACGTAGCCGGTGGCAACACTTACTGCTATCCCTCCACAGGACGCCAAACAAAGCACGTGCATCGAACATAGTTCAACTTAACAGTTGCTGCAACTCCATAAACAAGGCGTTCTTAAACCTTTTCAGGTCAGGATCCTGATAATCATCCTGAGATTTAGGCTCAGTAAAACATAGAACTATGTCATGTGGGCACTCACCAGACACGCCTGTGACCCATTGTGGATGTCTCAAGCCAGAAATTCTAATATACTGTAAAAATATATACAATAATAATAATAATAATAATAATAATAATAATAATAATAATAATAATAATAATAATAATAATAATAATAATAATAATAATAATAATAATAATAATAATAATAATAATAATAATAATAATAATAATAATAATAATAATAATAATAATAATAATAATAATAATAATAATAATAATAATAATAATAATAATAATAATAATAATAATAATAATAATAATAATAATAATAATAATAATAATAATAATTATTATTATTATTATTATTATTATTATTATTAAAAGAAAAGTACTATATTACTTCAGTAGAAATGTAGTGTTTTCACTTTTTAGCATAACCTTTTGTTCCCCCTATTGGCAAAGTATCACAACAAAAACGTATAAAGAAAAGGTCACTGGCAGCTTACAGCGAGCAGGGGATCTGGTTCGTTCATGTTTTAACCGTCTATAATTGTGTTTGGCTCTTCCACCTCATTATCTGGTTGGAGTGCTGTGGGGCCGAACCACTGAACAGTGCCCACACATAGCGGCGTGGAAGGCTTTGGGGAAGTGTTTAGGGGAGCATTCAGACTGACTCAAGGCCATGAGGTAACGTGTGCAGTGGAATGAATGCCATGCTCTAAAAATAGAACCAAATAGCATTCGGTACTACTTACAAAGAACTTGACATTTCACTGCACTGTGCTTCACAAAGGAAAGCCTGTCTGGTTGTTAAAGGCACACCACCAGTAAAGAAGCTTTCCCTGCCCCCGAAGGAGGAAGATGTTAGTGGAAGGACTCAAGGTGCAGTGAGTGAGCATGGTTACAAGTTACATGCAACCGGTTGGCCTTTGATTAATTCACCACACTGTCTAACAGCCATCAACCAGTCATGTCAAAGTGGAGCAGTATGGATCACGCGGTAATCTAGGAGGCACACAGAGATCCCCTGCAAGCCTCTTCAACTCATTCAGAACGCAGCGGCCCGCCTGATCTCAAACCTACCGAAGTCGGCCCATGTCACCCCACTTCTTAGGGACCTGCACTGGCTCCCCATTGCTGCACGAATCCGCTTCAAGGCCCTTGACCTAGCATACCGTGCGGCAAAGGGAACTGCTCCCGCCTACCTCCGGTCAATGGTCTCTAACTACACACCCTCAAGACCCCTACGCTCTGCATCTTCTGGCCGCCTCAGACCTACTCCTATCCAAGCTCCGGGAGGGTCATCAAAGAGAAGTCGCCTATTCTCAGTCCTTGCCCCACAATGGTGGAATGAACTACCCACCCCAGTTAGGACAGCCGAAACACGTCCAATCTTTCGCCGTCGACTAAAGACTCACTTCTTCAACCATTATCTGAATAAAAAAAAATAAAAAAAAAATAAAAAAAAATAAAAAAAAAATCTAACCCTAACTAACCATACTGTCATGCACTTGTCCTAATAAACTAACCTACACTGTAGCACTCAACACTTTGATGAACATTGTTACTCAGCTGATAGAGTTGTGCTCTTCCTGATGGCTTGTCGTACAGAACTTGTAAGTCGCTTTGGATAAAAGCGTCAGCTAAATGACTAAATGTAAATGTAAATGTAAGCTACTGGCGTCTACGTAATTGCGTCATATTGACATACTGTACTCTGAATGGTCCCTGCCGGCTTGAGCATAAATCAGGCTTCACTCTTGCAATATGCTCATATTTGTCGAGCCTTGTTGTGTGGTGTAGTGTGGGTGTGGTGTTGAATCTGTATGGGATGGGCATGGTTCTATATGACCAGGCAAGGCTTAAACCCAGACCAGGCAGAGCTAACAACACCCCTCCAGGCCTCGTGCAAGTCAGTCTGAGTTGCCCAATCCGTCTAATTCTTTCAATAATACATGGTGACGTTATTGAAATGCTGCGAATATAAGAGAGTTACTTTCTTTCTAATCATGGATGTCATGTATCAGCAGAGATTAATGCATCAGGAGAGGTTAATGCTGTGTGAAATTTACCACTAGAATTTAGTCTTTATTACCCATGGCTCTTCTATTCATAGGAATTGTTATTTCTCAAAAAGGATGTCAAAGAAAACTGAATTAGCTCGAGTTCTCTCCACTTCATTGATGTAGGCTATTGTTTTATACTTTCATACTTTGGAAAAATAAAGCTAAATAAAACTGAGTCACCGGCATCACTTGAGGTAAGTGGGACAGCTGGCATCACCTCAGGCCAGGTTATGGTTAGCATATTTTAGTGGGTGACTGTAAAACAACCCACATAGGAATATATACAGTAGGTGGCAAAAACTCCAAGTGCTAAAAGAAAGTGAAAGTAAAATCACTATTTGAAATACGCCAGTGAAAATACAGCTTATAGGCTACTTGGGAAAGCTGCAGCATCATAGTACACACGTCAACATGCGCGTTTCTGACGTATACAAGCTAGTCTGTGTAATTATTATACTTTATCATACAATACAGGCTGTGGGAGGAAGACAAATACATTGATTTGATCCACAAATATTGCTTACTGTTTACAGTGGTCAGTCCTACTGTATTTCACTGACCATTTTAAACATTTCTGCAAGTCCTGCCTCCCTTAGTAACTGTTGCTAGGTCAAACTGTGTCAATTTGTCAAAATCTAGAATTATAAGACATTATGTCATTCTAGGTTGAAAACAAAGAAATCAGGGTTTTTATATAACGAGGGTATAACGGTCACCAATATGGACTGGGACCAGCATTTTAAATTGTATTACTTAGATAGAATGTGGTCCTGGCACTGTCCTGTGGGCACTGACTTTCTGCATTGTTGTCAAGGACACATGTATATATACAGTATATATGTCAATCATTATTTAGCAAAATTGTGAATTGCACAGCTTTCAGTCACATGTAAGAAAGTAACATTTTAGTTTCATAATAATAATACATTTGGCTTTATAATAACTAAGGTAAAATTTTTGGTTGTGAGAAAAAGTTTGTCGTCCGCTGTAATACATAACAACTATATTTTGATTAATTCTATCAAAAAGGAATGTGATCACAGTCATTGCAGTTTTGAACTTAAGTGACACGTGGGTATATGATGTTATGGGTATATATAAGCCTACATGGGTAGCTGGTGAGGACAGTGCAGACTCTCAATGGACTGCATGTATACAGCACTTTCATCCAAAACACTTTACAACTTGTGCCTCACATTCACCCATCCATTCACACACTGATGGCGGAGGCAACCATGCAAGGTGCCAACCTGCTCATCGGGAGCAGTTAGGGGTTAAGTGTCTTGCTCAAGGACACTTCGACACGCTGCTGGGAGGAGCTAGAATCTAACCGGGAGCCTTCCGATTACCAAACGACCGCTCTACCTACTGCTACTATCGCCCCAGTGAAGGCACATTGCCCCTTTAAATGATGTGACTATTCCACATAATTGTACATGGTTGAGTCTACTGTACATGTGGTTGAGTCTACTGTATACATGGTTGAGTCTACTGTATACATGGTTGAGTCTACTGTACACCTGGTTAAGTCTACTGTACACCTGGTTGAGTCTACTGTACACCCGGTTGAGTCTACTGTACACCTGGTTGAGTCTACTGTACACCTGGTTGAGTCTACTGTACACCCGGTTGAGTCTACTGTACATGTGGTTGAGTCTACTGTACACCTGGTTAAGTCTACTGTATACATGGTTTAGTCTACTGTACACCTGGTTGAGTCTACTGTACACATGGTTGAGTATTATTACTTCATGTAGGCCTACTGTGCTATTGTCTGTGTAATCCAACAGTCACAGAGAAAAGTCCTTCCATACACAGAAAGAAAGTATAAAATTAAAGTGCAAACTACATTGGTAGAAAGAGACATTTGTGTTGTAGAGGGGGGGGGGAACAAAACAACAATAAAACAAACCTAGCTGTTGTCTTGGACCCTGCAGTCATACTGCACATATTGTATGCCTAAAGGACTCCCAACTTGGTAGATGGGAATTACAATTTTCACAAGTTAAAAAAAAAACTTAAAAAAACATTGGGCTAAATTGACATCCAATGAACTGTTAATCCTTTGCGTGTGGCTTGATACCAACAAAAACACTCAACACAGGACAGCTGAGAAGAAGCACAATTGCGCAAACCGAACATTTGTGAACATAAATCGCTTCCTGTCCCTCCGGGTCCAATGCTCACTCGCTCACAGTCATTCCAGGGACACAGCTGTTAGGCCCTGAAGCTACTGTTTGGCTTTGGTCTCCTCGGGTGACAGAGCTTAGACAGCAGCACCAGCACAGCGATCAACACTAGTGCTATCACCACGATGACAATGATGCTCACACTCTTACTGTCCAGAGTAGTGTGGCACATCTCTGGCGTCACCGTTCCTATGTTCACCTCCGTCAGCTCCGAGTCCTTCATGTAGACGCAAGTCACAGTGGCGATGTCTGGCACGACGACAGCGGACCGCTGAACCATGAGGAAGAAGGGCAGGTTGCTGCAGCAGTTCAGAGGGTTGGAGCCCATGTAGAGGGTCTTCAGGGACCTCTCCAGAACCAGGACCGTGTTGTACTCCAGGGTGACGAGGTTGTTGTTCTGCAGGTTCAGCGACTCGATGGAGGACTCCTTGTTCCATGGCGGGAGGGTGGTCAACCTGTTGGTGGACAGGTCTATGAACTTGAGGCTGCTCAGGGACGACAGGTCTGTGTTTAATTTGGTCATGCCGTTCTCCCTCAGCAGGAGGTGGGCCAGGGAATTCTCGAGACCGGAGAAAGCATTCTGATGAACCTCCAAGCCTGGGTTTAGGGATAGATCCAATAACTTCAGTGGGGTGTTATAGAAGGCGTACTGAGGCAGAACCTTGAGGTTGTTCCCAGAGAGGTAGAGGAAGTGCAAGGTCGGAATGGAGGAAAAATAAACACAGCCAGGAGGATCCTGGTAGCCGTGGTCTCCCAGGAGTGGTCTGGTCTGTTTCTGCTGCGAGACGCACATGCTCAGATTGTTCTGCTCCAGTTGCAGATAATTGATACTTGGGAGTCTCTGAAATGTCTGGGGGTCCACGGTGTTGAGGACGTTTCCTTGTAAGAAGAGCTCTTTGAGTGACCGTAAAGTGTTTTCACCAAACGACAGATTCTCCAGGGAATTATAGCTGAGGTCAAGAATCTTCAAACAGTGCAGAGGGGTTTGGTGGTCAATATAAAATGATCCAATGCAGTTATTACTCACGTTGAAGACCTCAAGTGATAGCATACCGCAGAAAAAAGACTGTGGTATGTTTTGGATTTGGTTGTAACTCATGTCGAGGTATCTCAGTCTTGAGAAGTCCTGGTATCTGGTGCTCAGACCTGACTGAGTGTGAGACACATATGTGTCCCTGAGGCTCTCCAGTTCCTCTGCTGTTCCTGTTGTATTTATACTCCGCAGTCGGTTCCGTGATACATCCAGGAACACGACCTTGTTGCTTCTAGGGAGAAGAGGGAAATAGGACATTTTGTTTTGGCTAAGATCAAGGCAGAGGAGCTCATACACTACCTCTGAATCTACGGTTTGGAAGATCTCCATGCTATTCCTACTGAGATTAAGCACCTTCAGCTGAGCGAGGTTGAAGTCGGTGATGCAAGTGATAGAGTTCATGGACAAATCCAAAACATTAAGGTGATGCAATGAGTCAAAGGCTCCGTCTTCAATCTCCAAGATTACATTGTTGTGGAGGTCGATGTTTCTCAATGACAAGGATCCACAAAAGGTGTTTTTGGCTACTTTTGTGATACTATTACCATTCAGAGAAAGGTTTGCCAGTGCTGGAGAGTCACCAAGGAAATAGTCAGTCATCCCGGTATACAGTCCGTTGTTTGAAAGATCAAGTGTTTCCACGGCCGTAAGAGGCCCAATGTTGGTTCTTGAGAGAGCAAAAACATCCAGATAATTCCTGGACAGATCAAGGACCTTTAGATTGGTCATATCTTTGAACAAACCAGGCTGGATGAACTGGATCTTGTTAGCATGAAGGTTGAGGTGATGGATGTTGGTGTGAAATGCTAGCGTTTCGTGGGTGAGGTTTTGTAGCTTGTTACGTGATAGGTCTAGCTTCTGGATGCCATGAGGAAGGCTGGTTGGTGCGGTTCTCAGGTTGCGATCATTGCAGAACACCTCCATCTGGACCTATGGACAAAGACAGACACATAAGTAAGGCAATAATGGGATCATTTTAAATTAGATCATTTTGTGATGAAGTTATAATATCATGATATTGCAGAACACAACAGAGGCCTTGCATAGAATGTTTGTGTAGTTCTCTGTCTTCCAACATGGGTGCATGTAACATAGCAACCATTGTTTTGTACATGGCAATGGAAGAGACAACAGTTGCTATGTGCAAAACAACAGTTGCTATGTATTGATATATGAGAAATATCATCAACAAAACACAATAATTGTATTATTATTATTGGATATATTACTGTAAACAAGTCACAGTATAACAGTAATATCCTGCTTTTCCAGTGTTTTACCTACTCTACCACTGCACAGAAATTGGGTATTTTCTTTTGAAAGTGGTTACCAATGGTTACAGGCAGTCATACTAGAAGAAAGAGAACTACACAAACATTCTGTGCAAGGGGTCTATCCTGTTGTCTCAATCAATAGTTCTTGTCAACGTTTTTAGTCCATAGCCCCTAAAACAGGGTCATCTATTCTACAGCAGTGGTTCTCAACTGGTCTAGCCTCGGGACCCAACATTTTTCTTAGTCATTAAGTCGTCATTAATTTTTTAACCACTATGATTTTTTTCAAATTTTCTTTTTTGCAGTAATACACAATCTTTCATGCACTGTTAAAAACATGAAATAAACACAAAATGATGCAACAAAAGTGCAACTAGGGCTAAACCCAATGAAAAAGAATAAATAATAAATAATAATAATAATAATAATAATAATAATAATAATAATAATAATAATAATAATAATAATAATAATAATAATAATGGTAGTGGGCAAGGCGCTCGCCACGAATGCGGAGACGCTGGGCTCGCCTGTTCGAGCCCAGCGCTCCACATTGCTTTCAGTTTAGCTGGTCGTTCATACTAATACACATTGGCCGTATTAGGGGGTGGGAAACTGATGGGTGGGGATCGGGCGTTGTGGACAGCGACTCCTACAGGTCGGTTGGTGCGCCTGCGCAGTAGAATCAGGAAGTGTCGGGGGCAGCATGAGCCTCCCACGCGTTACTCTTCGCCACTGAGAGATCGAGCTGCGCAGGTGAAAAGATGCGACTGCTGTTACCTCAAGTACCGGAGGGGACTTGTGCTATGTATGACTTAGTCCACATTGCAGCCGGCTTGTGGGAGGCAAGAAACAGCGTTCGTAACAGGGGAGGGTTGAATTGGATGATACGAAATTGGGATGAGAGAAAATGTAGAAAATGGGAGAAAAAGTGGATCAAAAAAGAAAATAATAATAAATAATATGCTTCTTAGCACTTAGCAGACTTCTTAGCTTAACATAACAGACCTACTATTCCCCGTACCTGGTTCAACTAAGTCGATCAAGAGTCACATTATCCAGATTCAGTTAACCCGATGTTTGAAGCCGGGATTTTCCTGTTCCTCGAAGGTGGATTCAGTCTCGTTAACTCAAACCAGACTTGAGACCCAGGATAAGTGCGCGCGGCCGCTTCATTTGAAAAGCCAGCACGTATCGATAGCAGAGATCCTGATTCTCTAGCGGCATTGATTGATTAATTGATTTAAAACTTTATTAACATATTGCAGTACGGCTCAATCGCCTCGCCGACAAGTTAAATGCGTTATCTATAGGCTAATTTTAAGTCCCTCATTACCTCAATCAATCAGATTATATTTCTTTAAACTTGCCTGCTGGATTGAATAATCAAATGAGATCTTGCTAGCGAAAATAATTAGTTAAACTGTTATACAGAATAACGATACGGCTCTCTTACCCATTGATTGATGTATGGTCGATCTTTTACTTATCTCCACTGTGGTGTAACGGGTTCTTCTTTTGACTTTCACGCAGACGACCGGGGTTCGAAACCTAGTCTTTTCCTTCTTTTTGCAATATAGGAATAATTCAATTTGGTGCACGTTGAGAGCTATATAAAGAATGACATCCTCAATGCATGTAGATTTATAATATTTTAACTTAAAACTAGGCTACCTTTGCGTATAATCATTAATATTATATTCCAAAAAATTATATTGGAAACACGGGGTTTCGAACACCGGTCGCCGGGTTGCCAGGATTGAGCACTACCGCTGCGCCACTGTGCCAGATGGGATAAATTCATTGTTTATACATTAATGAACGAGAGACCCGTGTTTAGAATATTCTTTATTTTGTTGTTGTTGCACCGAGCGAGCGCCACGGTATATAACGTGCATTATTTAGGACAAAGTGAATTTAGTATCAGCATTTTGGGTCTATTTTACATTTCAAAAGCCCCCTCTGGAAGAATGGAGCACAAAAACGTAATTCAGAATGGTATAATGCAGATCCTAGACTGTGGGAATAATTTCAGGAAACGCGCTGTCACTTCTTTGCGGGGGCGTGGCGATGGTTCATCCGGCTAACTTGAACTTAAACCCTGCTCTCGACCAGGCTCAAACTTTTTGATCTGTTGTCATGGTGATTTAGACAATCCAGCTTCGGGGAACGGGAAAGTCCGGCTTAAGTCAGACTTGACCGAAAGTTATCCGGCTAACTCAGTTATCCAGGTACGGGGAACGGGGCCTTACAGTAAGTTTGGGGGAACTAATGGGATAACTGAGGTTGCAACAAAAGTGCAACTAGGGCTAAAAACACAATGAAATAAAATAATAATAATAAATAATATATGCTTCTTAGCAGACTTCTTAGCTTAACATCACAGGGAACTAATGGGATAACTGGGGATGTCGTTTGCTCCTGACAAGAGTCTAAAAGTCTGGGGTAATGGTAGACAAAGCAACTCTGAGGTCATGCTCAATGTCCAATCTGTTCCTTTGATTTGTCTTCAGCTGGACCAGAGCTGAGAAGCCACTTTCACAAAGATAGGTAGTGCAAAAAAAAAGTATATTAAAAAAAAAATAATAATAATTACACACACATCCGCACTCAAAATGGCCCCGCAAGCAACCCACTTTTGGGTCACAACCCACCAGTTGAGAAACACTGATCTACAGTATTCCTGACACCCCAACATGGTCAACAAAAGACAGACTGGGGAACATTGATTATTTCTCAAGATAAAAGCATCCATACCAAAGATTATATATAACTATGTATTTGTGGTATCTTTTCATGACACCTCCAAAATCATCTCGCAACCCCTTGATGGAGCCTTGATGGTTCACAAACCCCAGGTTGAGAACCACTGGTCTAACTTAATGACAACAAGAACATACTGTATCAACTCAAATTCCTCTCAAAACGACAAAATCTCAATTTCAAAAATGACAAAAAAAGACCAGTAACAAGTTTTGCTCTACACGTTACTCTGCAGTTCAGTGAACATCGGCTGGATAGTTTACCATGAGGTTTTGCATACATCAGCAGATATTGTGATGTATCTACCGAAAGAATTCCTTACGAATACTGTAATGTTAATGTCTTCCATATTGCAGCCCTATCTCGGCATACTCCCAAAAGACTTGACCATGACACAATACAGACCAAATGGTTCAAGCGTATGTGGAAGGCAGTTTTATACGTCATTGTATATATGTGTTCTTGGCAGCCTTGACATACTGTGAGGCTTGTTATGGGGGTATTCTCATAAAACAAGCTGTTGTTACACTCCTTCTTCTTTCCTCCTGGGAGTTTTAAAATAAAATAAAAAAAAAAGCAGCCGTAATGGATTCAACTTATTAGTGTTGCTTATAATTGAAACCATATGGACAGAGAGAAGAGCCCCTTTTCTAAAAACAACTCATAAAACAACTCTCTCTCTCTCTCTCTCTCTCTCTCTCTCTCTCTCTCTCTCTCTCTCTCTCTCTCTCTCTCTCTCTCTCTCTCTCTCTCTCTCTCTCTCTCTCTCTCTCTCTCTCTCTCTCTCTCTCTCTCTCTCTCTCTCTCTCTCTCTCTCTCTCTCTCTCTCTCTCTCTCTCTCTCTCTGTGTCTCTGTGTCTCTGGCATGTTCTTGGCATTCTTGTGGCTATTTGATGTCTGTGGCATTCCAGAGCATATTACCCATGAATAACCTTATCTCAGAGCTGACATGTGAATGTAAACACTTCTACCCCGTTTGGCTTTTAACATTGATAATAGCAGAGACCTTCCAGAGGGAGACTAAAGCGGGAAGTAGAGCCACAGACTATATGTAGAATTATTCTTTAAATGTATTTAGTTTTTGTCTCCACACACCTTAGGAGACTAGAGCACTAGGGCACAGGTTCCATTCACCTCAATGACAGATGTAAAGGTTCTGTATAAAGATCAAATTAAATAAATGTAGCTATTTTTTTTCTTTACCATAGAAATCAAGGTAAATATTAGACCTTCTCTTACAAGTTGAGTGTTCGGAACATTCTGACACTAAATTTAAAATGTTCTGACGTGTAGATGTAGCGTGAAACCGGTTTGTTTGAGACTTGCCCAGCAACTTTAATGATGGCACCTCTGTAACAGCTCTGCTCACTTAGGAGACAGGAACTGTTCTATTCTCATCCCATCGGCACAGATGGTCACTGTCTTTCATAATAATATGAAACATCTTCCTGATGGTCACTGTCTTTCATAATAATATGAAACATCTTCCTGATGGTCACCGTCTTTCATAATAATATGAAACATCTTCCTGATGGTCACTGTCTTTCATAATAATATGAAACATCTTCCTGATGGTCACTGTCTTTCATAATAATATGAAACATCTTCCTGATGGTCACTGTCTTTCATAATAATATGAAACATCTTCCTGATGGTCACTGTCTTTCATAATAATAGCATCACCTGTGTATCACATTTCATCAAACTCCTGTTCCCTGTTTATTTCTACTTTACGTGCGCGCGCACACACACACACACACACACACACACACACACACACACACACACACACACACACACACACACACACACACACACACACACACACACATTGTAAGAAAGTATAGGGGGGGGTAAAGTTTGCTCTCAATTAGAGCATTACAGAAAATAAAATTAGCTTGGCCTTAATCACAGAATCACCACAGAGGGGGGTGGTGATCTAGTACTGTGTGAGCCTTTCAGATAATAATGAAATCACAGGAGTGTCTTTTCTTAATCCCAGTTCGTGTCTCCATTCGATTCCCACTCCTCCCGGGCAGTGTGTCAAAGTGTCCTTGAGCAAGACTCTTAACCCCTAACTGCTCCCGATGAGCAGGTTGGCACCTTGCATGGTTGCCTCTGCCATCGGTGTGTGAATGTGTGAGTGAATGGGTAAAATGTGAGGAACAAATTGTTCCAACCAAAAGCGCTATATAAATGCACCATTTATTACTATATGCAGTAGACATATAGGGTTAACCCACCTCTTTCTCAGGCCACAAACAGTACATGTTGGAAGAAACAACAGTTGATATGTGCAAAACAACACGTTGACATATAAGAAATATATCAACACATTGGTGTTTTATTACTGGATCCTGTAAACAAGTCTCAATGGAACAGTAATATCACGTTTTTCCAATGTTTCATCGGCTTTCATCTACTACTAGAAAAAATAAACGTATGCCATTTCCCCCCCCCCTAAAGTGGTTACCAACGGTTACAGGCAGCCATGTTGGAAGAAAGAAAGAAACTACACACGCATGCTGTGCAAGGCCTCTATTAGCGGTACTATTGAAACACATTGGAAGGTATGGTTATAACATGCTCATCTCCCTCAGCACCACATCCTTTATTATGACACTGTTTCACAAGTATACTGCAAATCATCCATAAGTAATGAATGTGTTACGAAAGTCCAGTTAATGCAGAGCATTACCCAATGTACTCATCTTCCAGGTCTGTGTGGGCTACCCAGACACCTGTCTACACAGGGTGGTCCATACGCAGGGCCGCCTCAAGGGGCGTGCGAGCAGTGCGGTCGCACAGGGCCTCGTGGGGAGGGGGGCCTCGATTTTTCTTTTTTTTTAAATACTTTTTTACATTTTTTTTATAATTTTTTTTTTAAATAGAATGTTAACAATCACTTTCCATCACAGACCTAAAATCTATACTTTTTTTTATAATTTTTTTATAAAGAAATAAAAATAATAGAATGTTAACAATCACTTTCCATCACAGACCTAAAATCTAGTTTTGCTTACATGCTTATATATTTCACATTAGACACGTTTGTAGATTGTGTCTGACTTGTTCCGGGCTCTGCGGCTCTGCAGGTATACTATTGGAGCTCTGCGGCTCTGCAGATACACTATTGGAGCTCTGCGGCTCTGCAGATATACTATTGGTTTCAACGAGGGGAGGGGTTACAGGTACAGGGTCTGAAATCTCGCACAGGGCCTCGCATTTCTCCCAGACGGCACTGTCCATACGTACCTGGACACCAAGTCAGTGTTTGATGTTTTGATGCACTACTCGTGTGAAATATGTGAAATAACACTCATGAGGTCATTATTAGGTGAGCTGTGTTTAAAATAAGCTTTGAGTGTCTGAACACACACATGCAATCTTTTTATTTTGAACACAACACTCTAACTTACCATCTATAGATAATAAAGTACTCAACGTCTACTGTCTTTAACTATGAATGAACACAACACTAACGTATACCATCTATAATAAAGTACTCAACATCTACTGTCTTTAACTATGAATGAACACAACACTAACTTACCATCTATAGATAATAGAGTTTTAAACTCTTATTATATGGTTATTTGTCTGAGGTACTCATGTTCTTTTCAGACAGTTGGACTGTAAAATCCCTTCAGCAAGAAGTTCACTAAAAAGTCCAATGGTATCCAAAAAAAAGGTTACAACTGTATGCGCCGGACAAAAACGTTACCAGTCTTATGCAATTAAGAGCGCAAGAAAAAATATATTGTTTTGAGCAACAAAGTAATGTAAACTGGCCACAGTTAACCAATTAGCACAAGAGTATTGTAACAGAGATTTAATCAGACCAAAGATATTTAGTAGTATTCCTATGGTTAGAAGCTTCATGTAGGATATCGCAGCGGCCCGCCTGATCTCAAACCTACCGAAGTCGGCCCATGTCACCCCACTTCTTAGGGACCTGCACTGGCTCCCCATTGCCGCACAAATCCGCTTCAAGGCCCTCGACCTGGCATACCGTGCGGCAAAGGGAACTGCTCCCGCCTACCTCTGGTCAATGGTCTCTAACTACTACACCCTCAAGACCCCTACGCTCTGCATCTTCTGGCCGTCTCAGACCCACTCCTATCTGAGCTCCGGGAGGGTCATCAAGGAGAAGCCGCCTTTTCTCAGTCCTTGCCCCACAATGGGGGAACGGACTGCCCACCCACAGCCAAAACCCGTCCAATCTTTCGCCGTCGACTAAAGACGCACTTCTTCAACCATTATCTGAAATTAAAACATTTAAAATAAAAAAATCTAACCCTAACTAACCTTACTATCATGCACTTGTCCTAATAAACTAACCTACACTGTAGCACTCAACACTTTGATGAACATTGTTACTCAGCTGATAAACTTGTGCCCTTCCTGATGACTTGTCGTACAGAACTTGTAAGTCGCTTTGGATAAAAGCGTCAGCTAAATGACTAAATATAAATGTAATGTAATGTATATGGAATCAGATTGACAGTACCTGAGCAGGAGTCTGTTCTCTAATGGAGAGCAGCTAACAGTGCTGCTTATGGCTCTTGTCTCTTTAATAAGATCTACTAAGATGATCTACCAAGATGAACTTGGCAACAGAAACAACCACAGCAACTTCATCCAAATATGGAAATTGGGAAAGAGATTATGCCTCCTTATGATTGTGGCAGTTTAGGAATCCAGCAATCAGTGCTCTGTGAAAGGCAGATTGTTCAAGAAGACAGATTGTTTATTTGAACAGATTGTTGAAAAAGCTTTCTCACAAACTGGAGGTCCTTTAAGTCCATGTAAAAGGCACCAGTGTTTTGTTGTTTGAGACATTGGTAGCAGAAAATGGATATGGATTCACAGCTCGTGTCAAATCAGAAAAATGTGAACTGTCCCTATGATTCCGACACGTTGAAAACAAAACTACTGTACCACACCATGGGCGGGGGAAATACATATGTAATATGATCTGGAATAAGGAAAGGGAGAAAGAGAACTGACTATACCAGTGTATTTTCTGGGAAATGGCATTCCCCTGCCCAGTAGTTTTTAGTTTTAAATGATCAGATTTTGATCTTTAAATGTAAAAGTCTGAATGCCTGACTGACACAAGACACATATTGAAACTAAAAGTGTAAAATAATACTAGCATTAAACAAATGGGATGGTCTTCAACTCACAAGAGGTAACATATATTGTACTTTATCTCAAAAACCAAGAGTGACAATAGAAACAGAGCTTGGAACAGATACAAAATAAGTATATAAAAAATAAACTACACACATAAGAAAAATACCTGAGTGTAAATTAAAGGAATATGGCGAGTACACAATATTGTAAAGCAAAATATCTCATAAAATCTGTAAGTAGCTGATAAATTCCTCTCTTCTCACTATTAGACAGGTTGCTGGTTAAAGGAAATTTCAGTGTAGTGCCAGGGCATATAATATACCCTTTCAGACATACAATACTAAAGTTCTAGAATGCCAAGATAGAACTCTAAGAAAAATGTTTAAAAAAATAAATAATAATAATAAATAAAATTCCATACACCCAAAAGAGTTAGATCACAGATCGTAAACAAAACATCAGAAACTTCTGAATAACTTGCGGCCCCCTGTAATAACACTCACCACCCTGTATAACCCTGTAATAACACTCACCACTTGGCAGGGAGAGAGCTGGCGTGGAGGACGCAAGGATGGTGCCGCATGGCTGATGAGGAGCGGGAGCAGCATCAGCCAGGGGGAGCTTGCCATGGTGCTGGAGGAGGAGGAGGAGGAGGAGGAGGAGGAGGAGGAGGAGGAGGAGGAGGAGGAGGAGGAGGAGGAGGAGGAGGAGGAGGAGGACGACGACACAGAGCAGACAGACAACAATGAGGTTTGGAAGATCAACAATTGAATTCAGGAAGCATGCTGAGTGTGTTGTGGTGGGACAGGAGGCAGACGCGGGAAGTAGTTGTACCTGTTGCCAGACAGGCTGACCTATGACAGTGCTATATTTATACAACTGGGTTTCTCTTTTACTCGTCGTGACGTCGCTCCGCTACGTCATTGTGCCACTAGTGAGAATGAAATGGCTAAAGACAGCAGCACTCAGTTCCACTGCACCAACATTAACCCAACTTCACTTTTCAAAAGTAGATATTTTCCTGAGAATTTCTTAAAATATTCTTTGTTATGTGTTGTTTTATGAATTTTTAAGAAAAAACGGTCAAGAAAAATGCAACCCTTCTTCTTGAGCACATGTCTTTGCTATGATTGACAGGTAGATGAAAGTGTGGGTTGGCTGCAGGTCTTATACCCTGGTTTCAATTGGCTTAACTGTGTTGGTGATGTTGATGGACACAACCTGCATCTTGTTGCAGTTGATGACACAATCTCCAGTACAAAGTAGTTAGGTGAGGGGACATGACCAGTGTCTCCAGATCTCCAAGATATACCCTCCTAATAGACAGTCTCCTCCCCACCGTATGTATATATTTTCTCCCACCCACCCACCCACCCCCTCCTAATGTACAGTCTCCTCCCCATCATATGTATATATTGGATCTCTGGGTAACAGTACTGTATATTTGCATATCGTATATGTCACAAATGTAACAGTACTATATCACTGTAAGAAAAAAAGCTGCAAGAAAACGGTAAATGTCTGGCATCAATGGTTTCCAAATACTTACTGTCAAATTACAGTAAAATCAAATACATTTACAGATTACAACCTTTATTTAATGGTTAATATTTTGATAAAAGGTAATTTACTGTTTTTTTTTGTTTTTTTACAGTGTATGTCATGTATGTCCCTAGGTCATAAATGTCATGATGTCATGTATGTTGTGTATGTCATAAATGTCACTATGAATTGAAAATGGGGGACCCTGATGTAAACAAGACAAAAACGTCTTTCTCTGGTCTGCATCCCCTTAACAATTGTGTGTATTGAGCCGTACTGTATTGTACCCATTCTGCAATCTGTTAAATTGTCATCATCTGATACTGTAGTTAGATGATGGGACATGACCAGTGTCTCCAGTACAAAGATACTGTAGCAAATTAGTACAAATTGAAGGGATAGGTGTTGGACACATGGGAGGTGGCATGAGTCAGTCAGCAATAGGTAGAGTCACAGTGTTCTGAACACTCAGGCTGCTCGTGGTGATCTGAACACTCAGGCTGCTCGTGCACAGTGCATATTTCATGGCAAATAAATGTATAATTGCCTGAAGATCGTTTGTAATTTGTATAGAGGTGTAAAGTTGAATTTTCTCCCTTCCCATAAAAACTCGGCACAAGACATCCAAGCAAACCGTCTCAACACGGTATGGAATTGGTCATGGAGCTCCACTGTGACTCACAAGGGGGAGGGTTTAGTGAGAGGTGCTGAGTGGGCAGCCTTAACTTACAACTATTAAAAAAACTCTTAATTATAAATGACTCACAACATTTACTGACTGCAGCCAGTCAGATGTGCTGGTGATGAGCAACACCGGTGCCCCCAAGGAACCGTTGCCAATAGTTGGAGAACTAACGGCCAGAGAACTTGAGAACTGTTAGGACTGCCTGACTCCTAAAACCTAAACACTGCTCATACTGTGCTACTACGATATATACCATTATTATGATGATGATTATTATTATTATTATTATGGTTATGATTATTATGGTTATTGTGATTATTATTATTATTATTATTATTATTATTATTATTATTATTATTATTATTATTATTATTATTATATTATTATTATTATTATTATTATTATTATTATTATTATTATTATTATTATTATTATTATTATTATTTATTGTTTTATTGTGGATCCCCATTAGTCTACTCTACACCAAAGTGAGACTACTCTTCCTGGGGTCCAAACATTTAAAATACAAACACAAAAAAAAGTTAAATAAAAATATAAAACCACAAACATTGAAGTACTCACAAGAAAACATCACAACAAACAAAACAAGTGAATCAAAGCTCACTCAATATTCATAAGTCAGATATCACAATTCTCCAACCATAAAATACATATTCCATAATCAGTCCATAAGAACAAAACAGTTAAAATCGTTTAAATGATTTGAACTCATAATATAGCATAACTTTTCTCAAGTCACCGATCACCTTTATATTTCCATACTAATTTCGATAATAAGTCAATGACCAAAATGTATCTCGTTATTCCTGATCGCAATTTAAAAAAAAATTAAACATAGATTTAATTAATAATAATAATGTAATTCTGCCATTTCCCTATTATTTATTACTGTTTTATTCTATTATTATTACTATTTATATTATTATATTTTCTGCCTGTACCTCTCCTCCCCCCTCCCCTAGCTGCTATGACACCTGAATTTCCCCAAGGGGATTAATAAAGGAACACTTCCCATTTTGATATTATTAATGAACAATACAATGATGTTAAAGGGGAACTATCTTACTATTTCTTTCACTATTTGGGCAATTGTACACAATTCCTGTGAGTCTATGGAACACATCTGTACGTTTATTTTTTTTTAAATCATTGTTTTGTATTTCTAATCAAGTTCTGTAGAGCAGCATTTTCTACCCTTCAAGATTCCAAGCTGTTTTTGGCTGGGCTCCGCCCCTACTCGCAATGCGTGACAGTCACCCACAGTCTGCACTGGCAGGGGGGAGAGAGAGAGATAGAGAGATAGAGAGGGAGACTAATTAATTTCACAGCATGGGGGGCATAATCCCACGGGACAATGCATTGGTAACTTGTTTCAAATGACAATATATACCCGTGAATATTGCACGGATCGGAATACGCATGGGAGCGTATTTTGCAACAGGTTGACGTGACGTGAGTGCTAATTCGAAAGAGAGCGAGAGAGAGAACGAGCGAGCGAGAGAGAGAGAGGAAAATCGCAAAACGCAGAAACGGATAGTAAAATAGTAACGTTAATACACTATTGACACATGTGCAGACAGTTGACAGTTGCTGAGTAATGATTTGACAACTTCTGTCCATAATAAATATAACCCCCACAGTGAATCAATGGCCAATGGCTCAGCTTCAACTCCCATATGAAGTGCACACACACACACACACACATTATTTATTTTTAAAATGTTTATTATATATTTTTTTGCGGTCAAAATCTAAAATCCAAAAATCTTTCTTCTTCTCTCCACCAGGGGGGGGGGGGTGCCCTAGCACCGTCTATGGACCAGCCGCCACAGGCTTAGTGCACCCTCTCTGAGTACAGCCAACTCTCAGTATGTTGAGAGGGGCGTGGCTTAGTGCACCCTCTCTGAGCACAGCCAACTATCAGTATGTTGAGGGGGCGTGGCTTAGTGCACCCTCTCTGAGCACAGCCAACTCTGAGTATGTTGAGGGGGCGTGGCTTAGTGCACCCTCTCTGAGCACAGCCAACTCTCATGTTGAGGGGGGCGTGGCTTAGTGCACCCTCTCTGAGCACAGCCAACTCTCATGTTGAGGGGGGCGTGGCTTAGTGCACCCTCTCTGAGCACAGCCAACTCTCAGTAGGTTGAGGGGGCGTAGCTAGTGTACCCTCTCTGAGCACAGCCAACTCTCAGTAGGTTGAGGGGGCGTGGCTAGTGTACCCTCTCTGAGCACAGCCAACTCTCAGTATGTTGAGGGGGCGTGGCCCTCTTTTCATTGAAAGGAGTATTCTCCTACTCAGAGAGTTGGACAATATTCCACTTGTGTTCCACTGTTCCAATATCATATTAGTGTCCCCCACATAATATTTAATTAATTGAATTTCATGGCATTTGTGCAGCCTTGTTTATTCACTGTATCCATGGAAACAACGAGCGCAGCCATACATGTATGGTTTCCTTAAACAGAAAATATGTTTAATTATCTTATAACTACATCACTGGATAACTCATAAATGTTCAGAAAAGCTTAATTTTTGGTTGTTTGTGATTCTATGTATACACAACCAATTCAAAATTATAGCCACATTTTCTTTGAAACCAATTTGGCCACGAATGTCGGATTTGAACCATGAAAATTAACTAAATTGTAGCAATGCATTACTTATGTGTGACTAGCTATAACTGATATCCAACTACTGACAACTGGGCCATCAGGGTAACCGAGTAGATTATGTAATGTTTTCAGGGAAATTGTTTGCTACTGTTGATATCCAGGGGGAGAGAGATCAAAGGGCTTTAGTCGTCATTTTCACAGCAACAACAGTTTCTAACATTTTGGGCAATTTTACATCAACATGTTTTCTGTTAAATCACTCAATGCAATTGAAAAACATGATTTTCATTGTACTGAATCTTCTATCCTACTGAATTGAACTATCCTTCAATTCATGATTGATTTGGTTATAGGCTATACTATTTGCAACTGATGACCTAGTTAATAATAATACTGCTAATTTGTATTGCAAGTAAGAGCCATAATGCACACATTTATTTAAATTGTATTTATGATGATGAATGATGTTAGCTAATGTCAGCAAAATGTCTACACTTACAAAAAAGATGGCTGTCAACAAGGTATTGTACCACTTTACCCTGAATAAGGTACAAGCCTAAGAATGTTGGTCCAATAAAGTAAAAACAAATGTTCATGGAGAGAGGTTTCTCAACTTGGCATCCTTCCCAAGCCCCTCCCCTCACTGAGCAATACACCTCGGCCTTCTTTTCTCAAACTCAAGAATGGAAACGCCCACATAATTAATGCATTGCTAGTGCTACATTTTGTAGTTGTATTCTGGTCATAATGGTCAGTTTTTACAAATTCAGTATCCTCACGCAAGAACTGTATACACACATATTTGACTAATGTAGGAGCAAACTCACGGTGCGTTATAAAATCAGTATGGGATGATGTCATCTTCAAAATATTATTAAACTGAAAAGGTCTGTGCATGTCAGTGCTATGTACAACTATCCTACACTACCTCTGCAGCATTCAAATTCATAACTCATACAAAATCAACAATGAAGGCAAACAAACAAAATTTAGTTAAAATATGTTTAGTCAAATGATGTGTTGAAATAACAGAAAAAGAAAAAAGGACACAACCTGGGTTAAAATAATGTTGCTATTAACTCATTAGTGGTGTTTTTCAACACACCTGCATGTGTTTAATTAGTTAGGGACACCTCTTGTGTTATTTCAATCTATTTTAAGAGTGTATAGGTAGATCACACAACAGAAACCAGGATGATTTGGCTTCTAATAATATTGGAATCACTCAGGATGCATAAAAGGCAAAATTCAATACAATTCTGGGATTCATTAAAGTTCTATTCAGTCTGTTTATTTTCACTGCTATATATACACAAATAAATCTGTCTGCTCGAGACCATCGGCTTTTGTACTTGTATGACTTAATGCTTTTGCTTCTCTTCGCCTCCAGCCATGGGAGGAGGTCTGGTTATGGTGTGTGTGCGACTGTGCGTGTGCATGCACGCGTGTGTGTGTGTTGAGGAGTGGGGTTAAAAGTGCCATGTGAGCAATGATGCAGTGATGAAATAAAAGTTGAGTCAACTATTAACTCCAGTTGATCACCACAGTAATCCCAACCATCACCAATATTATTATTATTATTTCAGAATAATATTAATTTGTTTTATTTCTTCAAAAATCGGATCGATCCGACACTTACTATAATGTATACTATTCATTTAAAGACAGATATCTATATCAGATTAAAAAAGGTGGGTTAACTGTTCATGAATAAAGAGGTGGTGGGTTTACCCTCCACTACATCCCTGCCATGTTAATTCATATTCTAGTTAAAAAAACATTTCATCATGAGCTTCAATAACAAATCAAAGCAGTACTACTACTACTACGTGTTCTATGAATCCCAAGGTGTTGTATCGCACACATTATTCACAAAAATAAATGTTAGACATTCTTCACAAGAAATAAAAACAAGAGATCACTTCAAACTAAATAAATGCCTGAACAAATGTGGGATCTATTTTATAAACATAATACCCCAATGCTGAGAAACCAACAGAGGGATAGTCCCCTCTGTTCTGCTCCTACCTCCCGATTGGTCAACTGACTGGTCACTACAATCCACTGAAATCCAACCAGCAATTGCATTGAAATAAAAAAAACAAGCCAGCGACAACAACAATGGTCAAGCAAACCAGTGTCAAGTAAAACAATTAAAATAAATATTCAATAAATTAAATCTCCCTCACGTTGAGGTGCTTACTTTTATTTGCAGTATTCTCGGATCATGTTGATTTCACATCCTAACTGACTGCACACACACACACGCACACACACACTAAAAAGGCAGACACAAGTACAAATAAACACGAGGCCTAACTCACACTCACAGCTGGCTCTTCCCACCTCATCTCCGAGCTGCTGCTGGTCCTAAATATCACATCCTGTGAGAGTCCTGCATCATTCCTGCTGTTCTCCCTCCCATTTTTAGGGAAATGCCTTATATGGGATTGGGAAGTCTAGTCTAGCTTGGGACACAGCTTCCACTTCAATCTTCTCCTCCTTTCTTCTCTCTCTCTCTCTCTCTCTCTCTCTCAAAAAGTATTATCTATCCTATCCTAATGCTCTGTGATTTGTCTTTGACCACAATTCGGCAAATGTTTTAACTGTGGGAAAGTGAATTCCCAGCGTTCTTCTCTTAAGCATGTAGACATACAAACACAAGACAGTGGAAGTTGTTGGCGGTCAACCTACTTTCAACATGTGGTTCCTCTGTGGCTGGCCATACTGTAACCAACCAAAGTTGTACTTATGGGTCAGCTGTCAACACCAGATTTATTCCAAAGATAAATATCTGTCATTTGAAAGTGATAGCTTGGTCTTTTGGTAAATTAAAGTGCATTATGGGATAGTATTCCAGTAATAAGATAAAATAAGATGAATCTTTAATAATCCGCTTGGGAAATTCAGGGGTCATATAGAAGCAGCAAAGGGAGGCAGTGGCAGGATATATAATTAAAGTATAACAATAAAAGGTAAAGAACAAGGTAAAATATTAAATAAAAATAAAGGTAAGGGTCTGATCTGCTGGACAGGTGATACATGTATACTCTACCGATAATAATAACACAATGTGCGCATGACATACAGATTCTATTCTAAGTCAATTCCATGTACAATATTATATATAGCTAACCTAAATCTACTCTGTATGTGCAATACTGCATACTGAGTCTATCTACCCTGGTATAAATAAACACATTAAGCAGATTATCGATAAAATAACAAGTGAAATAAGTGTATACAATTCAATGTAAGGTGCTAGAAAATTAATGAGTTCTTGTGTATGGTGCAAGATTCAAACAGTTCTAACAGAAACCTGACAGGCCAGCATTGCAAATACAGTAATAATGTGTAGTTAATGGACTTACCTGTACAAAAATTACATCAATTGAATATATCAATAATCAAGTTGGGTGTAGATAGAAAATCAGGTCTTGGCCTTTTTCTTTCAGGATGAGCCAGTCTGCACTCTGCAGACATAACCTCAGGCACAAACACAAACTTTTTTCCTTTTCATCTCTGAATATACACTTCTCCTTGGCTTAAGTCGGGAATTACAGCCTCCAAAATATTTTTATCAGTGGCATCCGGATTCAGGACAGCACACTGGTCCCAGAGGAAGCCAATGACAGTGCCCCTCTCCCCCGTGGATTATCATGTTTATTTCCCCGGGATTCCCAGACTTTTTCCCTTTCAGGGAACTTATCCTCAGGGTCACAGACGGATATGGCTTTCATCACATCTTGTCATAAAAGACAGAAAGTAAGTATAAAGAGAGCAGAGTGAACAATAAGAGCCTACTATATAATGCTCACACAATATTATTGAAGAGCATGAGTCATCAATTCAGGAAAAGTGGCAGTGGCAAGAAAGGGCTCCTACCTGTTGGAATATGTGCTGTATATTAAGGTTAATAGCGCCCTCTAGTGCCGAGTGTGTGGGAATGCAGCTTTATGGATTTGACTGAGATATGAGCAGATAAATACTGTTTTAGGCCGTATTAACTAAAACACATATATATATATATATATACAAAATTATTATTATTATTAATAATGTGACCACAAAAAGAAAACGTATAGCATATACGTTTTTTGTTGCTTTTGTTTATAAAGGATCTACGGTGTGTGGTCTAATGTAGTAATACAATTAGTTTTACCATTAACATTTGAAAACAGTTAACTAACACAGAGTCCCAAAAAATGCATTTTGGAATGTAAGCGATAACAAATCTAATCTTGTTTTGAAGTATCTTCCAGAAGCTCACCAGACCAACATCCTGCTGTGTCAGCAGCCTGTGCTAGGGGAAGGTTGTTCCCCTTCTTAAAGGCCCAATCAGTGATCCAAACATAAACAAACCAAGAATAATAAATAGGAATAGACACGTCTTCATTCTGCACATGATTGTCTTACACTAGACCGTTGGTTCTCAAAGTGGGGTCCAGGGACCCCCAGACGTACCAGAGGGGGTTCCGAGCAAAATGAGCAATAGTATATCATTTATTTACTAGAAGTTAGCCCAATAATGTATAAGAATGAATATTCTGAGCGTAGGTTTCACTCTCTGCTGTTATGTCCTCAACTACTTTTGGAATTTGGATTAAATCACAACAACAAATATCTTCTCAGATGTGGGGACCTAGAGTAGAGACAAATTACAAATCAAATGGTGATCCTTGACCCAATGCACTAGACAACTAAGACAGGTTCACCAGACCATTCTGCTGGTCAAAGAGGAAGAGCTACATGCTGTGTCAGCAGCATATATTGGGGTTGTCTTCCCCCTTCTGATGTTTGCACCATAACCAGGGCCGCAGTGACAGCTGGATTCACATCTTCACCAGCCAAATTTAATTTATCTACCTGCCCAAGTGTATAATAGAAAAAAATGCATTAGATAGTAAATACAAACCAAAAGACATTACTTGCCCGGCCACTGTACACAACCAGTGAAACAGTACCTTTTCAGGAAGCGTTCTGGCTTCAGTGTTCCAGAGACCCAGTGTCCCTCTGGGAAACCAAATTAGCTTTAGATTCCAGCCATTGGTAGAACGAGAATGAAAACCTTGTTTGGGTGTAAGAGCTCACACAAACATGTTATAGCCTCATAAAGTCAGAGCTCCATTCATTGTCAATGAAGTAGCCCTGAATGTTACATTCCAGTGACATCACTGATTGGAGAGTTCCCTCTCCAATTTCTAGCTTTAGGAGAGTGGCGCATGTTCACAAATACTGACTGAACTGTCCTGGGGGCACAGGAAGAACATAATGTGAATTCTTAAAATGGGTGGCATACCCCTTTAATATTTGCAGGGCAATGGCAACAAGCAGGATGTTGATGAAAGACATTCATACCGTGTGCATAAACATTCTTCTCCCTCTTCCTTCCGGAGGCTCGTCTGGTAACACTAAGGCTGAGGTTAGACTAGTGTATTCCTGGCGTTTTTTTATACGTTTTTGACGACGTATCATGTCCTATCTACACAGAAACGCGTTTTTTGGCGTTTTTTTGTGGATACGGCTGAAACGCAAAATTGTGTTTGCGTTTGGAGATACGCAAAAAAAACGCCAGGAATACAGCGTGTAGTCAGCACGGAGCAGTTGTTGCGAAAACGGCCATGCGCAGTAGATACCATCTGCGTGCCCTTCCTGTGTACAGTGTGTGTGTTTGGCAGAGCTCCGTGTCCCAAATAGCTTCAGCTACCATGTGTTGTCAAGTTATTGTTATAAGGACCCCAGTCCAAGCTACAACAGTCTGCATTCCCTTAACAATTGTTTGTATTGAGCCGTATTGTATTGTACCCATATGCAATATGTTAAATAAAGTTTACATCCATTCATTCTGCTAGCATTACCGATTGCATGAACTGGCTAACGTGAGCTATCAGGATTCAGACCCTGTTAGCTCAGAGTTCCTCTTTCAACTTAACAAGCATTAAACAAAATGGCCCAGTCATCTATTCACCTTTGTTTAATACACACAGCGTTGTCTCTAATGTTATCTAACTACTGATAGCTCGCGATATCATCAGTTTCGTGCTGGCTAAGTAGCGTGAGCTAACGTTAGCTTCATGCAGCTAACAATGCTACCGAGCGTTTTTTAGACTAAAACTATCCGCTCTTGGTGGTCACTTGTGTTGATGTTAGTTTTGTTTCATCAACAAATGACAAGCAGAACACACAGTGAATGTATCCGTTTTGTTTATTGCACTTTTATTAGGCTTTGCTGAAAAATTATTGCTGCATTGAGTAAACAAGATGGTGGCGCGGCATAGGCTGCCTTGTTGACATTTTCTTGGTGGAGCTTCCACCAGGAAGTGTATTGGCACATTCGTTCTGATTGGTTGAAAATGCCTTCATGTTTGCCACCTACTGCCACCTACTGCTTTGGCAGTGTACTACATCAGTGTGCTTGGCTGACAAAAACGAAAAAAAAACGAAAGTGTGACTCGAGGCGCATGACGTCGCGGCGATACGCGGCGATGCGTATAAGAAAACAATACGAAGATGATACGAAAGGTGTAACCTCAGCCTAAGAATATACTGAACCAACTCTAGGGTAGAGATTATTGTTTTAAGGTACACAGGAAAAGGAAAACCAATGGAGGCACAAGCTGGTGGAACTGAAAGAGAAATAAGAGAGCTCACAAATATAAAAGGAAAATCAACAGCGAGGAGGCACAAGCTGGTGGAACTGAACAGAAATAAAAGAGCTCACAAGGGAAATGACCAGGAATAGGTTTTATATAAAATTTGAACACAGGATACAGAGGCGATTTTTAGGTGTATAAAAAGTACATACAATAAAAAGGAAAAATAAATGAATCTTATCTTTTCCAATGTTCAAGTTAGAAGATGAAATGTAAAAGGCACTAAATGTACAACATTCCAGTTTTGAAAGACATTAAAACGAAGAGGCAAAGGTCACGTCTGGGGATGAAAATAAAATCACAGGCTGCATGTAGTCTTTGATATGCAAGACATAGTGCAGATTTTACAACACAACATAAACAAGCACCAAATAACACACTACTTACATCCAAAAATAGAAATCGCATACTTTAAGACACATCATACAAGTGGAATGAAAACTGCAACCTAGTCTTCCAAACTGAAAAACACCAATGTCTGTTGCGTTTGAGCTTTGATCAATTTAAAATCTTTTAGAGTTTTTAGAGTAAATAACACAAATTCTACACAGTACTACCCTGCAACAAGTCATGAATAAGAACAAAAGGCTAAGCGTGGACAAACTAACTTTTGTTTCTTTTTGATACAAGTGAATGCTTTTAAATTAAGAATGTTTTTAAATTAAGGATGAGTACAACTTTCTCGTTGTACTCTTTTTAGCGAGTTATACTCATTTAATGAGTATAATGAGTTATTTTAAGACTAGTCAGGAAATGACAAACTGAAACTATTTGAATATTTCAAGCGTAAATGCATATTTGGAAGGCTATGCATTTTGTGGAGAAGGAGCCGTTTCTGTCCAACAATTAAGACTAAAAGAGACAACATTAAGCATACTATTAATTCTAGGGTTCTAGAGCAAATGGGTGACTTTCTTCTGCCAAGACATCCATAGCCATATGATAAAGGAATGAGCTACAGTAAATAGCACTTACATGAGAGAACTCTATGTACAAATGTTGGTCATAAAAGGGATTTACTGCATTCAGAAAGCATGGGTGGGAAACTGAAGGCCATTAAAACTGGCTGCACGTAATCATTGCTTATCAAACCGTTTACAAGAAAAGTAACTAACAGATACATTTGGCTTTTAAACAATTCCAAGACATCGAAGTGTGAATTTGGAATGCATTTTAAAGCTTAAAAGGGCATCTCAAAAGCACATTGCTAAATATCTAATTAATTCATTGTTAGTTATTTGGCCCATTACTTTAGAAAATACCCAACTTTTATTTGTCCAGGCGTATATGGTTAAGGAACATTGATTAGTTTCTAAATTAGGAATGATTTGTTAATAAATGAATTGTATTACATGGTGACAGTGTATCTTTGTACAGCATGAGTGTAGAAATGGTTTGGTTGGAAAAGTGGTGTGGAATAAAAAAAACAATTGTATGAAATAAAAAATGAAATACAAAATAAATGGTTTGGTTGATGGTTTTAGTAGAAACAAATGTTTAAATATATTTAACTTTTGTTGAACATGATTAAATAGTTGAACGTTAATTTTAGTTGTTTTTAAGAAAAAGACAAAAGGTCTGGTTCAATACTTACTTCATCATTGTTGTATAGGTACAGTACAAACGTCTTAGGCCACCTGAGAAAATTGGGTTTAAAGCTACAGTATATATCTGGGCAGTAAGTGTTTATTTGCTCAGGAACACATTAGAATAAATACAAATCAACATTAATACAATAAAAATAAACTGGTTCAGCTCATCAATACATTAAGTTGAAGCGGGTCTGGAATTTAACAAACCCAGAAGGTGGAATGAAAATGTGGAATGACTGGAGTGTCTTGAGGGGATGTTAGGGAACCAAACCTGTGTTCTTCTAGCCTTATCCCAGATATACAACTTATTACTTTTTATTGCCTTAATGTTTATTTGTATTTTTATTTATTTATTTATTTATAACAACCTTTGTTCTGGAAGGACAACTGCCAAGGAATCCATCCTATAAAAGTGAATCAAGCCTACTGGATGCAGCTCATGATTGAAGATGCAGGTTGATCTTTACCAATCATTCACAGAGCAGACACAAACTCCCTAAAACACCGGTTCATCATGGAGCTAACTGTGCCCCGGGAGGCTGCAGCTGGTGGAGGATACCAACGTAACAACTGGGTTAGGGGAACGCCAGAACCAACCGTTAAATCTCCCTGACATATCGTGGGCCTGACTCAATGTAAACAGTGAGGGGAGGTGCCCACTTGAGAACCCTGGCAATATGCTGGCTCTCCCCGCCTATCTACATGTTTATGGTGGCCATTACGGGCCATGCTGTAGTGTATTGTTATGTAGCATCAGCATTGTCAATACCTGGAGCTGCCGTTAGTGAGAACTATGTGGTGGACACTGGATCTCACATCAAAGGGGGCCTGGGTCTGTTGAGGTTGGCCATGTGTTCTGTGAGAACGTCGCGGTGGCCATTACGCCCCACGCTGCAGTATATTATCAGTGTATTGTAGTCTAGTGCAGCTTGTGACTACTGCTGTGGTGTATTTATCCCTATCGCAGACTCAAGTACCGATTACTATAAGAGGTATTGTAATACACAATCTATACCTATACAGTTAAAATTCTAATGTTATATAATGTACGTTGTTTCCGAGTCAATACACACTTATTGCCCAGATAGCGATAAAAAATGTCCAGGTCGTCTAGAACAGCGGTTCTCAAACTACGGGTCGCGACCCAAAGTGGGGTCGTGGGTAGGTGACAGTGCGGTTTGGCAATTTATTTTTATTTATTTTTTTACTCCGATCGCGTTTTCCACCTGGCAGCTGTGTGCATTTGCCATGTCCCGCCCCTTTATCAATGGAGGCCGACACGCAGTATTCCAATACACATCTCACTACATCCTGCGCATAGTATAATCGCAGAGGCCACATCTGGTCTTTTGTGTGTAACCTGGCCTCGCAATGGATAGGTTTGTTGTCAGAAGCGGTGCCAGTTGGCCGGGATGAAATTATTTCATTGATAACAGTGCTGTAATAAAATGTTCTAATAAATATGCATGATCAAATTCAACGTGCGCTTTTATTTTGATATTCCTTATTTCCACGTTGAAATTATGCGATACATTAACACTTTCTCCGCCGGAAACGGCTTAAGACGGGTTTAAAGTTCATGCGAATTCTGCCAGATCACGGCGTACGACGTTATTCTGATCATATTTCATGTTTTCGCCATGGTATTCATATTTCATTCACAGAGCCTTGTCAGATGCTGCGGGACTCAGCACAACTCGCTCCAATACTGCCACCTGGTGGCTGATCGGCGAGTTGCCAAACCGGAAATGCCCGTTGCAGCTCGGTCCGTCCCCTAATTCCGTCCGGCCACTCGTTTATCGTCGCGGGACTCAATACACACACCGTGGATATGAATCTTTGCCATAGCTCAATAATCTACATGATTTGGGCCTATATTAGTATTATACAAACCGAAACTGGATCGCCTCGATCCACATCACATAACTGGGATCTGTTTGCTCCACTCTCATCGCCCAACGCTACGAGGAAGCTGCCTGAGTTTCAGCGTTTTTCTTTATTATTAACCATACAAACTGCTCTGATCTATATATCACCCATACTACATGAAGCATTTAAACTAAACTACCCGCCCCCCCCCCCTCCGTTCACCCGCGCATGATCAGTCATAACGTTTAGGACCATGTACAGTTGAAATTTTTAATATAGCGTCGATCCGTATCAAACTGCATTTGATGATCTAATATATGCATTTGTGCCTATATCTCACGTTCTGGGAAATACTGCAGAAAACGATAACATATTTGTACTCTAGACGGTATTTTCGTATGAATGTGTGAATGAAAAAGTAAAACGTTCCTACATCCTGAACGATGGATAATCGATGTTGAATGGGCCATAGTAATGTCAATTTAGCAATACAATTTAAAAAGTTATAGCCCTGCAAAGAAGGTGAACATCTCCATAGACTTAAAGTGGTGGCAGAGATCAAACATTGATGGGTATAAGCATGGCAGAGAATGTGTTAAGTGTGGGGTCGCCAAAAAGAAATCCTAAATAGAATGGGGCCGTGGTATAAATAAAGTTTGAGAACCCCTGGTCTAGAAGTTTTGCACAGTACTGTATATTTTACTTTTGAAAATGAATACAAATACCCATACAAGTGGCAACAAGTGATTTGTTCAACTATAGTGGAAGTCAATGAGCAGCAGTGTTTGCCACGTACCACAGAACAACAGAAGCAAGTAGAACATTAAGTATTTCACAGGAAAACAGAGCGCCTAGCTCTACTTTGACACCTCTTGACTCTCGAGTGGTTGAGTACCAAGTCTTGTGGATGTTGTTGACATGAGTGTACAGATTTACTACAGGCACTCTACAGTAAAATAATGTCGCTTGTCTTTACACATGTAGAAGGGTTTCCGTTAGAAAATATTGTTGCCGGTCTACGTGTCCTGGAAGATTTCAATCTCCCGGACAAATGTAAGAAATTCCGGACAGTTTATTGAGCTTAAAAACAATTGATAGGCAGGCTATATAAAGAATGACATCCTCAAGGCATGTAGATTTATAATATTTTAACTTAAAACTAGGCTACTTTTGCGTATAGTCATTATATTCCAAATAAAATAAGTCCCTCGAGACTCCATGCTGCTGCTGACTTGAAATCAAATAGGTGTCTGTGGGCAGTCGGCCCGACATTAAACATAAACAGTCTTGTTATAATCACATTTTTATGAGCTAACGAATTCCGTTATATTGGACATTTGTATTAATTATATCAAGCGAAGAACTGAGAAATTTGGCAGAGAGACGGCAACATTATAGTGGGGTTCACTGAAACGTTCAACGAAGCGATAAACTAATCCCAATAGTATGCAACTGCAGAGCCAGTGGTGCTTTCAGGTCTGGTCTGGGGACCGCTCAGCAGCGCCACCCACCCAGTGGCTGAAATTGCCAATGACTGAATTGGAGTATTGCACTGTGCAGGCACAACTGTGAGCTCTGCAGCTCTGCAGTTGCATGCTTCTCGCTAATCCAGCATCAGCTCCCGCCCCGCCATTCTCATCAGCAAACCACAGGTCGCGCTGCAAACTTGCTGTGCACGTGATATGATATAGGAACACACATCGTTGTCATTATTAGACCTGCTTGGTGAAGCAACAATGAAACTATTTTAATACAATTCAAATTGTGCTTAGAGGGAATTATTTTCACAGGAGATTATGACTGGAGATATTTAAATATGTTGGACTTGAACAGATTTCCCCGGTAAAAAAACGGTAATTACCGGACAACGGAAACCCTGACATGTAGTAATATCTATAAATGCATCACGGTCCCTGTAGTGTAAAAACCAACTAGTTTACGACGAGCTTAAGACATGCTGTTAGTGTGATGTTAGTGTTAATAGGCCTTTGGAGATTTTTCTTCCTGTATTTAAAGTGTCTGAATACATTATTTTATCACATATTGGCATGCAATGCTTTCAGAGGGACGCCCCCCCCCCCCCACCCTTACGAAAAAGTATCATAGTAAAAGAAAATCAAGTGGTAGTTTGATGGTCATTTCAGTTGTACCGGCCACTGTATAAATAATCGACCATGGTACTGCCATGATAAAAGGTATGTATCACCATGGTACCACTTTTGTACTGAAATAATACCATGGTATAAACCAATTAAAGATAGATGAGAAGGTGTGCACACCAGTGCTGGAGAGGTGAGAATAGAAGCATGAACGGAGGACAGTCGCACACCCGTAGCCACGATGCAAAACATTTTTATTTAAATTTCCAACGTTTCGACACAGCAAGTCTTATTCAGAGGTATTCATTATACCCCGAAGAAGACTTGCTGTGTGGAAGCGTCGGAAATTAAATAAAGTATTTTTGCATCATGGCTACGGGTGAGCGACCTCCTTTCACACTTGTAAGTCCAATTTAAATCACAATACGAATGGTAATACAAAAAAAAGTTATGGAAATACTGTGATACTTTTTTTGTGTGGAAATACCATGATACATTTTTGTAAGGGGCCCACCCCCTTAAAAAAACAAAAATAAAAGCGTTAAAATCAAACCGATTCTTTCCTGCTATATTAACATATTCCCTCCTTTCCCCAAAGCAGCTCACAGAGGGCTATGGTCCGTTCCTCAACTCCCTTTTTTCTGGTCAGTTTTTCCGAATGTCCGCGTAGACGACTCGCTCCAGGTTATGGAATTTTGGAGTTTTGGTGCCTGAGTGGTCCAACTGGGCATATATCACCGGTCCCTGGAAGGGAGGAGAGGGGGAGAGAGAGGGGAGGTTGAGTGAAAGATAAAAATAAAAAAAAGAGGGAGAGCCCATCACAAAATGGATTATAACACCATAATAGCTTGTCCAACCATCACTATATGTAAACCCATTTTCCAACAGATCGATAGGGGGTTCCACAAAGGCTAAACATTTATTTAGATGATTCTGGAATCATTTTTTCATAGCCGTAGTTTGCGAAGACGCTCTCCGATTGGTTTAGCTCCGACGGGCTCTGGGATAGAAATGTCCGCCTTGTACACACAAGAATGTTCGCACATTACATATATATTCTCCTAGAATACATATTAATGGACCACCAGCCCCGATTCCAAACTCTTAAGCATAACCCACTTCGAAAGAGGGCCAAAGCATAACCACTCCGAAGCAGAGAATATATGAAATGTTAAAAATGACTTCCCAGTGGGAGACAAATCACACTGTAAGGAGTAGCATTGTTTCCCATTGTTAAAGGTCCCATGTTTTGCTATTCCTTTCACTATTTGGGCAATTTTACACAATTCCTGTGAGTTTATGGAACAAGTCTGTACTTTTTTTTTTTTTTTTCAAAAAAATTCAGTTTTGTATTTCTAATCAAGTACTCTAAAGCTAAATTTTTCCACTTCAAGATTCCAAGCTGTTTTTGGCTGGGCTCCACCCATACTCGCAATGCGCTGTATGACAGTCACCCACAGTCTGCACTGGCAGACAAGAGAGAGACAGAGAGATGGAGAGGGAGACTAATTCATTTCGCCGCGGGGGGCATAATCCCACGGGACAATGCATTGCGCTGCTGTCGGGACAAAACCTCATAACTCCATTTTTTTTAATCTTTTTTTTTTTATATGAATCAACTCTGTAGATCATCCTCCATATGTGTGTGTGGGTTTTACAAAGTTTAAACAATGGGAAAGCATTAAACCGATCATCTGTCTAAACCTCCTAACTCTATTCACCCTCAAATCTGTGTTCGTTTTTCTCATCTGCTGAAAAGTTGGGTTTTTGGAGTTATGAGGTTGTCCCGACAGCAGCGATTGGTAACTTGTTTCAAATGACAATATATACCCCCGTGAATATTATTGCACGGATCGGAATACGCGTGGGAGTGTGCGTGTGTGCCATGATATTTTGCAACAGGTTGACGTGACGCGAGTGCTGTGGAATAATATATTGATTCCCCAACGCTCTCATCATGTAAAGACATCCCCCAATACATTAATCTCACCCACATTATAATAGAGAAAAGTGAGTAACTGTGGAATAATATAATGCCCTCATGTAAAGACATTCCCCTCCCTCCCCAATCCTGTGCCCCCCCCCCCCCCTCCCCAATCCTGTACCCCCCCCCCCCCCTTTTAACTATATAATGCTCCTCCCAACACCATTCCGGGGTCTTTTACCTGAGTCATTTCAGCTGATCACCTGGGGAGAGCCCCTCAGCCATTCTCTCTATGTACTATGTATATTTATATCTGTTTGGTTAATAAACCTTTGTTATTATCCAAACCTCGGTTGACTGAGAACATTCTTCTTCAGGATATCCACAAATATCCCACAGTGCCAACAGAGAGAGAGAGCAGAGAACGAGCGAGCGAGAGAGAGGGAGATAGAGAGGGACTGCATGTGTGGGGAAACGCACACATGCAGTCAGGAGTGTGTAAATGCTCTGTATCCCTCTCTCTCTCTCCCTTGCTCGTTCTCTGCTCTCGCTCTGTCGGCACCCGCGCCACATCAACCCGTTTGAGGAAGTGTCAGTATTTCCACTCGCTCTGTTGTTGAGCGAATTGTTGATTGTGGGCGGTGACTACAACCAGGGGCTGAGATATGCAGATCAGTGCCTTATTCATGTCAGCAAAACAGTCGAATAAGAATGGCTTAGTTCAGTGGGGGAGGATCTCGTGACATCTGAACTGGACTGATGAGCCAAAATGAGAATTAGAGACACTGACCCCTTTGATACACCCCATATTACTAGAAAACAATGCTAAACACTGGAAAAGGCCATTTATAAGACATGGGACCTTTAAATAACGTCCATGCCTACTGTATGAATCGCTCATTGCAGAGAAAATATAAAAACTTTCACAAGGCAATATCTCATAGTCCAGGTTTCTTATCAGAAAACAAACAAACAAAGATAATCTATCCAATCAGGCATTGCACTATGGTGGGGCAGTATCCATTTTGTCCATACCATCATACCTTCTTCACATGTTCCCGGAGGATGCACCGTTACTGGAAGTCTCCAAAATTCCGCTTTAGGGGCTGCAGGCTGGAGCGCCATATGTAGTAATAACTCACATTATTCACAACAAAACTAACCCTGGGTTATTGCTCCATCTTTCTTTCCCTTAATACACAAAGTATTTTAAAGATCCCACAGGGAAATATTTAAAGCGGTTGGCTGTCGTCACAGCATCTGGGAAGAGGGGGGGGGGGGGGGGGAGTAGGCTATGTTGAAATGGAGCAACAAATGGAAAATAATAGGGATGCACGAGCCAGGGAATCTCATGATTCCATTTAGATTCTTGGTGCCACAATTCAAAATAAATTCATAATCTATTCTCGACTCAATACATGCATAGATTTGATTGACGTTTTGAGTTACGTTTCCCATTTGCTAAATAGTGCATTTATATAGCACTTTTATCCAAAGATCTTTACAATTTGTTCCTCACATTTTACCTATTCACTCACACATTCTTCACACACAGACGGCAGAGGCAACCATGCAAGGTGCCAACCTGCTCATCGGGAGCAGTTAGGGGTTAAGTGTCTTGCTCAAGGACACTTCCGACACGCTGCCCGGGAGAAGCGGGAATCAACTGGGAACCTCCAGATTACCAGGCGACTGCTCTACCTCGCGAGCCACTGTCACCCCATTTGACTGTGACACTGTTTAATAGGTCTCAAAGAAGGAAATCCCCTCAACAAGATTTCAGAATTTATTAATACATTTTTTTTTAATCGGTCGAGATAGAATCACGATTCTTAGGAGAATAAATGTTTTACCCCAAACCATAGAAAAGAAAGTAACTAAAACTGGATAAGTAGTGCAAAATGAAGGCCAGGCTCAACTGAACATTCTCACTTCTCAATGGTCGGACATGAATGAGCACAGAACTCAAGCCATGTCTCTGGTGGCTGCCTCGGCTAACTCCTTGAATGCACATGTACACTGGAGTATTCACCTTATACACCCTATACGTTGTGATAATGATGCTAGCTGGTGTGGATTATTCCCAAACCGAATAAATAACGCATCTATACGCTATATCTATACACGCATCTACCACTACACTAAACTGAATGTGCAATATACTGTTGTGCCTTATTTTTGTACTTTTTTGCATTAAACAGTTGTCTTAATATAAAAGAAATTGATTTTAAGTCTATATTTTGTAATTTTGTGTGATGGGTGGACTGTGTTTAACTGCATATGACAAATAAATATCTTGAATCTCATAATAAAGATATCTATAAACAGAATAAGGGGCTTATTATAAATAAAAAATATTTATGTCCATTGCATGATGTACATTACATGGTGTATTGAATGTATATTGTTAAATAGGTGTTGTAGTCCTATTTTGTTTCTTATACTATTTAATTGTTACTTTTGTATTTTTTTATACATACTAGGACTAGGACGTCTAAAGCTGTGGTACATTGCAACTCAACTATGCTAGGAGGCAGCCGGTGGTTCAGTCGGTCTCCTCCAGCTCCTACCTGTAGGGGGGCGGAGGGGCTGCTGCACCTGGAGCCCTCCACGCTGGATGCCGGACGCTGGACCTTCTTCTGTGGGCGGGGAGGAGCGCTGCTCACGCTCTCCATGGAGGTGCGTCTAGTTTAGGTTTTATGATTCAGCAGGCGCGTTGGAGCGAGTGGTGCAGTTCGGGTGCAGAGAGACAGAGGGCGATGTAGAAATGGAGACAACACAGGACATAATGGGAGAGACACAGACAGAAATCAAATAATGAGATGGGAACACAATGGACACAAAGTGTGGACTGGACACGTCGCATGACACCGTCCGCTGGGGAGGTAGTGACGCTGAAATGAGATGACAGACGATGGGTTCATCTACATGTACATTCATATTGAAATACCATGCAGGTCTGCGAGTTGGCACATGTAAATGCCATATCCTATTCAAAATAGCTGGGATGAGCATGAGCTTATATATTCTGACTAATGGTGAGAAATCCAAATATGACTGCAGGGACATATGTCAATATTGGCCGGGATACTCGGGCATGCAAAACACTTTATTCAGATTACTGTTGGGGTTTGTGGTCCGTGTGTGTTCCGTTACCGTGGTAACACTCACTGTATTCTTTTACTCGTGTATATGTGGATAATGGCAATCGGGATCTGAAACCGCATGTAAACACCTTCTCCCTTCTAAGACCATAGCTGACCTTTGAACCTGGATTAATGGTTAACCAATGATTCATGTGCATGTAAAAGCACTCGTATAAAACACTGTATAGACGTGTGCAAGAACATTCTGTAAGCTGTTCTGGTTGAAGGAGCACTTTGCCGATTTTTTACCTGAATCCTATAGTTCTGTTGTGAGGAGGGCACGTGATAATCGGACATAAAAGCGTACTGATGTGTTCCGTCCTCAACCATTTCTTCAGATTTCCTGGAGTTGGGGCCAACATGGAGAATAATTGAGGAAATAGCATCTACAGCTCACTGCAGGGCGCTTTTCTGGAAGGGGCCATGGTGGCCGAGCTCTCCAGACACAGAACATGGCACCTTTTCTGATTATATCCTCCTCACAACAGAATCATAGGATTCAGGTTAAAGATCACGACTCTGCTGGAAAACGTCCCGTTTAACGACATGGGCTAGAATTTCAACTCTGCTATTTCTGTCGTCATCCTCTATCTTTATCCTCTCCCAACTTTTCACGGTGTACAAACTGAAGACTTTAATGATGAAGAGTGACTTACTTCCAATGCAAGTTATGTGAAAACTATGTTAGGATCAAACATCAAGTCAATAGCCCACTATGAAAAGGTAAATTTGGCACACCCCGGTCCCCTTAACAACACACACCAACAAACACACAATAAGCACTTTCCGGTCTCCGCGTCAGAATAATGTGCGACAACAAGGCATCTAGCATCAAGGTTAATGAAGTGGAAACACACAGAGAGGGTGGTTGGTGGTTAGCTTCAGGTGAATAATACACATGGCAGACAATGGAAAACGGATGAATGTTAGACAAGCAAAGCTTTGAGATGTTAAGTGAGGTTTTGTAAATGTATCCGTGTGTAATATTGTGTTTTGTGGACATGATTTGTCATCATGATTTTAATTATAAAAAAAAATTACCATTAAAAATAGCCTACGAACAATTGCATCTCCTATTAGGGCTGTTTCATAACAGTATTTGTTACTTAGAACATAGGGGCCTGTATTTTTCCTTCTCAGGAGTCGATACATTTATGTTGAGTTTGAGTAGGCCATTGATTGCATATGAACAGATAGCGTTTTGATTTGATGGGGAATCATTTGATCTGATCAGCTTCAATCCAAAGCAACTTGGCGGCATGCAGGTTTTAAGAATGTTAACTATTAGTGTTGTGAAGGGCCAGATTAAAGCTGAGAATCTACCTTTATTGTTTTATATACTTTGTATATTATTTATATATACACGGTATATCCCTTTACCTGCGTTCGAACCATAGTAATATTCGCTCTCCTGATTGGATAGCGCCCTAGGCGCCAGCTCGCAAGCCCCCAACGTCAGGTTCAAAGACAAGCTCAGGCATGTCGAAACATGCCCGGAGACAGCGTATTGATACCAGACAAGAACTGAGGTTTGGGACTAGATAATCACTTAAGTATATATACGGCGCAAGGTGCACACAGCAGCAGGCTTCGTGTTTGTTCATCAAGTTCATCCCGAGTCAACGTAACAGTGAAGTGAGCAACCGTGCGTCTAACAGAGCGTTGAGAGCCACGTGCGAATAGAATAGTAAAGTGTCGGAGTTTAATGCAGTAACGTCAAGTTCAACCTAGTTTAATGTGAAGTAAATAGTCGTTCATTTATTGTATATCGTGCAACCACAGTTCGTTCGTGTGTAGCATTACCCAACGGTTCGTTCGTATTTAGTTAGTGAACCTTAGCCAGGGTGTGTGGCCTAAATACGTCGCCAGCACCCGAGGAGGCCTAGTCGGAGAACCGTTGGACATGTGCACAGGAGAACCAGCGGCGGCGATTGCAGAACCATTACTGGTTGGATTATATTGATTTGGAACGTGTTACCCGGAGAAGAGCCTCGTTGATTTCCACTATTGTTTGGGATTCAACCTTGTGAGGATTACACTCGGGCTGGCCTCATGGACAGAGGCTGGCTAGCTATCATCGTTTGCTATCGAGCATTTGGATTACAGTTATTGCTTTTGCTGCTGATCGTTGGATTTACAAGGACTGACTCCTGTACGTGGGGTCCCTTTATGCTTCATTGAATCAGACTGAGTATCCGAACATTCCTCTATCCTCCAGGCCTTACAACCCTGGGAGGAACCCAGTGTCTCCAGGCGGTACCAGCGTTGCCTTCTATAATTGCTATTATACGCCAGGTGGCGTCAACCTAGTACCCATCGTAGGAATCCTGCTATTCCCAGTGACTCATGCTACTGACTGACTTTATGCATATTCTTCGCCATACAAGCGCGACCTTAATTCTCATTCTGTAACCTAATGTTGCATAATAATAAAATACCCTCAAATACTATTTCTTTGTCAATGCCATGTTATTATGAGTGTTCACCATCTATATTCGATGTACTGTCTGGCCAGTAATTAAGTACATACCTAGCAGTGGTTTAATCTATCACAATCTTTAATACAGTCAGGGTATTGTAACCCCTCAGTTACAATTAGTGTTTATTTTGTCTCTTGTTGGAAGTATCTGTTCATGATTTAATTCAAGACATGTCTGGGGTGTGTTCATCTCCCCTCCCGTCTCCTCCAATAGTTACAGCGCTGTCCTCCAGCCAGAGTAATAGTGACAGGGCTGTCCTCCAGTCAGAGTAATAGTGACAGAGCTGTCCTCCAGTCAGAGTAATAGTGACAGGGCTGTCCTCTAGTCAGAGTAATAGTGACAGGGCTGTCCTCTAGTCAGAGTAATAGTGACAGAGCTGTCCTCCAGTCAGAGTAATAGTGACAGGGCTGTGCTCCAGTCAGAGTAATAGTGACAGGGCTGTGCTCCAGTCAGAGTAATAGTGACAGGGCTGTCCTCTAGTCAGAGTAATAGTGACAGGGCTGTCCTCTAGTCAGAGTAATAGTGACAGAGCTGTCCTCCAGTCAGAGTAATAGTGACAGGGCTGTGCTCCAGTCAGAGTAATAGTGACAGGGCTGTGCTCCAGTCAGAGTAATAGTGACAGGGCTGTCCTCTAGTCAGAGTAATAGTGACAGGGCTGTCCTCCAGTCAGAGTAATAGTGACAGGGCTGTCCTCCAGTCAGAGTAATAGTGACAGGGCTGTGCTCCAGTCAGAGTAATAGTGACCTGGCTGTCCTCCAGTCAGAGTAATAGTGACAGGGCTGTCCTCCAGTCAGAGTAATAGTGACAGGGCTGTCCTCCAGTCAGAGTAATAGTGACAGGGCTGTCCTCCAGTCAGAGTAATAGTGACAGAGCTGTGCTCCAGTCAGAGTAATAGTGACAGGGCTGTGCTCCAGTCAGAGTAATAGTGACCTGGCTGTCCTCCAGTCAGAGTAATAGTGACAGGGCTGTCCTCCAGTCAGAGTAATAGTGACAGGGCTGTCCTCCAGTCAGAGTAATAGTGACAGGGCTGTCCTCCAGTCAGAGTAATAGTGACCTGGCTGTCCATCTTGACTAACATTTTGATCTAAGCTTATGTGACAGCATTTGTGTGAGGTTAAAACCAGTTGTGCAAGAGGAGGACTGCATTTTGCATGAGGTGAACTGGTTAAAACTAGGGATGCACTGAAAATATGTGGCAGAAAATGGCAATTAATAAACAAATTCTGCAAAAAAAAAAATTATTGTAGCAAAAGTATAGATATAGAATTAGACAAAGAATTAGAAATGTTGCCGTCAAGCTCCTCCTACTCAGCTCGCTCAGACTGTGGTTCAAACAGTGCCGGAAACCCATGCTGTTCTGTGAGCGTGATGCGCTCCGGAATCCAAATCCCTGTACTGCATTGCAAGTTGCAACTGTATTTGATCCACGGTATAAAGACCATTACTTTGACACAACGTATCCTCTGTGCTGCGCGCCTCCTCCCCATCATCAACTGGCGTTTCCATCAAATCTCCACCAATTTACCCGGGATCATTGCACTTTACTTTTCCCCCACATCAAAGTAAAAGTAGTCAAAGTAGTCTTTATAGCACAGATCAAGTACAGTCACGATAGCCCTCTTGGATATTGAAGGACCAATCAAGGTCGCTTTCCAGAGCTGGCACACATGTCAGGTACTTGTCTGCCCCATCCACGAGCACAGACAGAGACTCATTCAATTTATATATTTATTTTTAGTGATGCACCGATGTGAAAATTGTGGCCGATACCAATAACGGATATTAACACTTTGAGTGCCAACGACGAGAAATCTCGTTGTTCGCCGCCATGCGTTGAGTGCCAACGACGAGAAATCTCGTTATTTAATCGTTATTGCTTTTATTAGCGATATCCATTCATTTTTCATCAATCCAGCCTCACGTTATCATTGGGACTGTCTATGAGCTCGAACAGGGCAAATACCGCCCCCCTATCGTCTCCCGGATGGTAATGCACCCATTGGATTGGACTCAATGGAAATCAATGAAGAAAAAAAAACCCGGAATCCACATTTTACTTCTCAGGCATGTAACCCGAGACGATTGCATTCATTGTGGACCCTCAGAGCAGCGTGGAATATGTGTTTCGAGGTTGGATCAATGAACGCGATCGATATTTGGAATGGCGATCAGGAATTGGAATAATCTTTTTGCAGAACATCTGATGTGAGGTAAGGAATCTATTTGACCAGTCTTGGGGTAATCGGATGTTTTTTTCACATATTGCACAACGTGTCCCCTGTGTGTGTATATGACGTTAGCGCTGACCAGGTCATAGATAATTGATTTTTCAGCCCGCTTCTCTAGCGTGCATAAGTACACATATACTATCGATAATCTAGCGTTTATTTGAAAACGATTCATAAATCAGCCGGAAAATGACAACGTGTTGTGTGTATTCCAGTAAATGGCTATTTCCGCAGAATTTTTATTTAATTTTTTCTAGTAATTTCCAAAAACTTCTGTTTTTCAAAACGGTATAAAACGGAAATGTAGAGATGAAAAAACAATCAGTTTCGTACATGTTGACTGCAAGCAAGTCATTGATAAGCGACTGGCGTATTAGACACAGCCATAATATAGAAATAGCTCCATGAAAATCATGAAATATCGGAAAATCAGTCCAAAAAGGCTGGCATTCAAGCGATAAATCGTGCAGCCCCTGCTGGCACTCAATATTGCTGTTCTGGCCGATACCGATATTTACCGATGTCGATATCTCTGTATAGAAAACACTTTATGATAATCAAATAAAGAGCTATTTTCCAAAAAGCTTTTTTTTTTGTACTTTTGTAAGTTATTTTCAGAAATGACTGATATTTTGAAACTATTTAAGGCCACAAAGGCAGTTTTTTGTTGTTAATATCCTATCTTGATATCGGACCGATACCGATGTGTAAAAAAAACTGCCATATTATATCGGCCGATATTATATCGGCGGCCGATATATCGTGCATCACTATTTATTTTCAGTCTTTTTGGTATAATGTATGGTGGAAAGGACAATGTTCAATAGACTATAGTCATTGAAAAGCATAAATAAAAATGTATTTAATTGCATTTATTGGTACAAATGCAAAAATAACGGTATTCGGCAAAGCGTTTCCTTATTGTCAGTTTCGACCAAGGATTTTCATTTGGGTGCACCCCCAGTTAAAACCAGTGTAGGCATGACACAAAGACAACCTTTTTTAATAAAGTTAGGAGAAGTTGAGGAGCCAAAAACAGACCACCACTCTCACCAAGTGAAAATGAAGTGCCCAGGCTGAAGGAGTTAAGAGAGTGGTAGGTGACTCAGAACAAACATTAGAATAGTTGAAGGAAGTACGGGTTAGGGGGGGTGGGGGGTTCAGGCAACCCCCCCAACAAAACAAGCCACAGAATCCATCCAAGACGGTAGTCATTCAATACATTGATTTGATCTATTTAATATAGAAATACAGCAGCTAATGTCTGGATATCTGCTTTGTTCACCTTGATTACATCATAAATCAAAAACTAGGCAGAGTAGGAAAACCTACTGCTGAGAACTGCATCGACTCCCACATGAGAATTTCCTTCAAAAACATCAAATCAATATTGTAAACATTCTTCTTAACTACAATTTCACTTTTTCTTATAGGTAAGAGTGCATGTCCATGAGCAGATGACTAATTCACAAATATAAACTTCAAAGTAGGAAGATGAAGGTGGTTAAAACCAATTAGAATCTGAGAATGATGCATTTGGCATCATGGTTCTAGTGGTAAAGTTCGACGGCGTGTTGAACAAACGGGTGCGTCCACGTCTTGCCACTGAGTCACTCAAACAATATGGCAGGGAATGTAAATAAAGAAAATCCCAAATGGAAGCGGATAAACCCTTGAGGAGTTAGTCAACCACGATATATACAGACAGTTTCAACTCAACGACAACAAACAAACAGACCAGCGTTCTAGAAAACGATTACAGTTGATTTCCCGTCAGCTGTCGCTACAAACTAACACCAGGAAGCCAAATGTGGTTTTAGGCATTTCCTTGCGACACATCAAACAGTCCACTCATACAGTCTATTACTGGGGGAAAAACAACAAATAGGCAGATCCACCTACCGTTCATAATGACGAGTTTGATGCCTCTTGATGATAAGGCAGGTAACTATGGCGATGAGGATGAGGCCAATGACCGCACCGCAAACCGCCCCCACTATGACAGCGGTGTTGGAAGGCGGAAGAGATTCTGGATGAGGGAGACACAATGGCAAGAAAATGCACAGCTGTTATAGAAATGTATGGGGCACATTTCCAGCATTAAAAAAGGTTAAGTTCGAACTTTTTACCCCCATTCCCTAGTCATCGATGAGGTCTTCTCTCAGCACAATCCATGCTGTGCTTCATACTGGATGCCCCGGCTCCTCCTTAGTTTGCCACAAACTGGTGTTAAATAATGGGGCAACTCTAAAAAAGGGACTTAAACACAGTGTACCCAAACATCCATTTTGCGGCTAACTAGCTGGAGTGGCAGGTAACCAGTAGGCACAGCAGGGATCGCACTGAGAAAGGACTCTGCTGATCAACAACATTGGCAAGTAGGAAATTGGGCTAGGCCAGGGGTCAGCAACCTTTACTATCAAAAGAGCCACTTTTTCCCCCTCCTACAAAATAAAATGCTCAGGGAGCCGCACAACCTATTTACCCTTAAAATGAAGATAACAGTGTATAACGTTTTATATATCCCCAAGCATACCCCACATTTAGCATAAAACGCCTGACAATTGCATACCCAAAGTAATTTGCGATTTATTATACTGTATACTTATAGCACACAGTTTGTTGCATTAATGGAATTATAAAGCAACAAAAAGAAAAAGAAATTACTTTTTATTGCTGTTTTTACCTGTTATAACAAAGGAAAACGTCAAACTCTTATGAAGAGGAGAAATAATACTGGCTGTGTAGACCTAAGAAGAGGAGACAAAACACTGGTGTCTGTAGACAGACTTTGAAATAAAACCCTGAACTATTCAGGTATATTTGAGTCCTTCCCTTATTTGTGGAACATTTATAAAATAAAAAGTAGTCCACTTTGAAAAAAGACCACCATGTGTAGACCTACTTTGAAATAAAACACAGAAAAGGAGAAAAAACACTGGCATCTGTAGACCTACTTTGAAATAAAACCCTGAACTATGCAGCTCTATTTGAGTCCTTCCCTTATTTGTGGAAAATCTATAAAATTAAAATTAAAAAATTCTTTTCGCACCACATATCAGGCATACAGGTAAGCCTGCATCGTTAGTCGTGAAAGCAAATTAATCTGTCCACGCTGAATTAAACCCTCTATTTTCCTCACTTTCCTTTTTTTGGATTCATCCATGGTTAGCTTACTGGGAGGGTCGGAAACTCAAGATCAGCCACTTGCAGACGGCAGGGAGAGGAGCGGGGTGTGACATACTGTATATTTTAGTTGATGAAATATTGTTTCATTTCAGTGTCACAGTATGACATCGATCTCCAATTCTTTTTTTTAAATAAAAAACAAGAAAATAATATTTCTTTTTTTTGGCCAGGGAGCCGCAGCTGATTAAAGAGCCGCATGCGACCCCACACTTAATGTATCACGTCATTTCAATGTGGAAATAAGGAATATCAAAATAAAAGCACACGTTGTTGAACTTGATCATGCATATTTATTGTAATTACAGGGGCGCCACGGTGGCGCACCACGTTGCCGCGCTCGCAGTGTAATTGCAGCGGCCGGGGTTCGAATCCGGCCCGGGGACTTATGCTGCATATCCTCCCCATCTTCACCCAACTTTCCTCTCTGCCTGTCCTATCTGATAAAAAGCTGTAAAAATGCTATACATTTCTTTTTTAATGTAATTACAGCACAATTATCAATGAAGTTAATTAATATTATCAACAAAAGCAACAGAGTCGTTTCTGTATACAGATTTATTAAACAAGGCATATTTAGCCAAAATATGTTGCCAGTGAAGTATTCACCCAAAGACCCAATAAACTACCGCACTACCGGTAGAATAAGTGCCGAGAACCGTGGGAAGTGATGCAAACTGTCTTGTCGTGTTTTGAACATTTATGTTGTGTTGATGGAATCACGTTAATATAGAGAGATGAGGCTGCAGGCTGTTAGCAGAACTAGTGTAACGTGCCGTTTGGGTGTAGAGAGAGCGTACGTCAGTGGCCAATCAGATCGCGCAAACCGAACGCGGAAGTGCAACTCCGTTAGGGAAAATATACACGCGTTCCGACCGTGTAGTCCCAGATTCAACGTATTGAGGCCAGACGTGGCCTCCGCGATTATACCTGTGCAGATGTAGTGAGATGTGTATCCTTAACGCTTGGCGGCCCTCACGCACATCGCGGCAATTTGTGCCCGTCTGACTCACACAAAAACCGACGTGTCCTCCACGATTATACCTGCGCAGGATGTAGTGAGATGTGTATTGGAATAGTGTGTGGCCTCCGTTGATGAAGGGGCGAGACATGGCAAATACACACAGCTGCCAGGTGGAAAACTCGATCCGAGTTGGGCTTGTCGGTTTTTCGCTTGATTATAATTTTTTTTTTTTTTTTTTTTTTAATATAAATGTGTTGCCAATGCACAACCTTACTGTCACCCATAGTTTGAGAACCGCTGGTATAGATCAATTTTTCTGCCACCCCGACTGACAGCCATCAAGTCTGTGTCTTCAAAAACGACATGTTGCAACTAAGGTTGCCACGATGATTGGAATTTTCCATGACTAATACACCCACGACAACACCGGTATGAGGAACAGTGGACCAACAGCGGCAACTGTGTTCAGGGTTCCCACGCTTGCCTTGAATTTCTTTCCCATGCTACCTCCTGATTTTCCAGGTACCATATTAAGTGATGATCTATAGGCCCCTGAAGCTTTCCGCCCCCATCGGCGCCCCCCTCCCCTCACACATGACACAACCCCCTAGGACACCTGACTACTTACTTGATTTAAAAGATGTGCCAGTCAAGCCTACATTGTAAATGCTTAGAGATTATGTCTTATTGATAATATCAATGCATGAAATAATGCAACAAGCTGTAGATGAACAACAATTTATTTAACTGGAACTTTGAAACACATGAGCACTGGGATTGTTGTGGATGTTCTCTTCCACTCCTCTCCTATCTCATCCTGTCCTCTTCTCTCCACACCTCCCCTCTTGTGTCCGCTCCTGTCTTCTCTTCCTACTCTTCTCAACTCCTCTCCACTCTTCTCCCTTTTCCTCTGTCATCCTCTACTCTCTTATCCTCCTTTCATCTTTGCGACCCCTCTTCTCTTACTCCTCCCTCTTTCCTTTATTATTAGGGATGCACCGAATGGGAAATTCTTGGCCGAAACAGATACCGAAAATAGGAAACAGTTGGCCGAAAACCGAATGCCCGAAAATGATTAATATAAAATTATAAATATATATATGTTTTTTTTGTTTTTTAGCTACCTGATTATGGCAAAAGACATGATTATGGCTAAACGTAACTTAAATAATATTAATAATCACTATTATGGGCCCATAAAACATTTATTCAGCACTTTTGAATGCATACATTAATTCCAGACTGTTAAGACTAAAAGACTACAACGATTGATGACGACTTCCTGTCCTCGCATTTCCATTTCCGGTTTAATGATACATTTTCTTTTTTTTTTAAACTTTGACCAGTTACCTGGTTCTTTTAGCGTTTATCGCTTTTTCTTCTCATTCATACTTGGTCAAGTTCGACCGACAGAAGCAGGCTGAAAGGGTTCAGATGGGGGGGTAGACACTCTGGGAAAGGCACGGCTGCCGTCCGGGATTCGAACGCGCTCAGCCCCAGATCCGCGCGAGCGCGGTTGTCCACGGCGCTGAAATAGCACTCGCGGTACGTGGTGAGCTACTGGAGCTCCCCTTAATGATACATTTTCAACAACAGATTGCTGCTAATTAAACACTTCATTTAAACGGAGTAACGTTAACGTTATGTCGAGTTCATACGTGTAGTGTAGTATGAACTCGTCATAACGTTAACATTACTCAGTGTCCACTGTTGCTGCCACCGTTGCGTCGCAGATGGATGGTACACTGTTAGCTCCGTAGCTAATCCGCTCCTAGACTACTGATAGCAGTACCGTTAACGTCGGAGCTGATCAATACTCCGGTTTTTTCTAATTTAGTTTAGAACCGGGTTTCGGGGGGCATCCCTACTCCCAAGAGGAGTTAGTTATCACAGGCTGTAGAATGCAGGAAAAGCTGCCAAGCTGCTCACGTTACATGACGTCATCACAACAACACGTTATTTGACTTTCGGTGATATGTTTTCGGTGCTAAAACCCGGCCGAAAGCCGAAAGAGCCGTTTTAACAATTTTCGGCCGATAATTTTCGGTAGCCGAAATTTTCGGTGCATCCCTATTTATTATTAGTCTTATTAGATTATGAGTCTTAAGTAGAAGGGGTAGTATGCCTACTCTTACTCTATAAAATCTTTTGTAAATCAAACTAATGAACCTAAAAGGGAAAACATAAGGCTGGTTCCCCTGTGGTTCCTCAGTACAGCAACCCCACTAGTAAGCTTAGTTTAACAGTATAGATGTATAGAATCAGTCTAGGCATGATCAATAATTTTTCAAAAATGTCTCACCCCAAATGTTTCTATTTAGTAGTATAATCTTTTTTTAAGAAAAAAACTAAAAATCACAAAATAGCTAAAAGTAGATATAAGAATGAATGTTACAAAATGTATCAAGACTAGACTATTCATGTCAACTAGTATAGAAGTAATGTCACAGCCTAATGTGAAAATGTATTGGTAGTAGCTAGTTAGTTAGCGAACTGAATGTTGGCTAGCAAGATTGCACTCCATGTTAGGAGAGAGTGGGGTGAGAAGTGCCCATTTTTACTTAAAGTGCCTTTAAAGTAAGGTGATTACAGTAATGCCCCAACTAAAATATGTACATATAGTTTAGGATGTTGTGCATCCCTGGGGACAATAACTTTGGATCTTAAATAAACTGTTTCAGAAATATAGCTTTAGAAAAAAAAGTGTTTTGTGGCACAACTTGCCCCCGGTGCGGGGTAAGTTGTGCCATTAGAGAATACACTGGGGTAAATTGTGCCATTGATCATTTTAAGTAAAACCGATAATTTTTATCTCAAAAGCGGTAAAAGCATCCTGCAGATCTTCATCTCCTTTCCAACCTGACGTATAGTCTTCCCCTGTTGCACCTCTTTCACTGCTCTTTCCAACTTCTCAAGAGGAGTTGAAACCCTGTCTGTCTTCCGTTTGTATCTGCGAGGCATGATGGATTTTGGTCTAAAATTAACACTTTAACTGCCGGAAGACGTGTTTAGGCGTCCTTCCCCGCCATGCTCAAGTTGCCGAAGACGCCGTAACTCGTCTTTGATATCAATATTTCAAAAATCTGTGATCGGATTCATATTTCCCATCCGCTGGCCTGAGACCCACCAAAAAGCCCCACTGAACCCTCTAGCGGTTCAAGAGCGCCATCTGGTGGCCGATCGGCGCAATCGCCAAACAGGAAGTTACTTGGACGATGTGCTGTTCAACCATATTACTTCCGGGCACTCTGTATATGTCCCGGCACTCTAGCTCGTCACAATACATAGCGATCCGTTGCCAATAACTCGATAAACAACATGATTTGGACGTATATACCATTATACAACCTGGAAATGGACCGGGTATTCCAACATCCCATAATAGGAAAATGTATACTCCACGCTCATCGCCCAACGGCGCGAGGAAGATACGGTAAGATTCAGCGTTATTTTTCAATGTCTTCTATACTAACTGATCTGATGAACATTTGACCCACATTAGATGAATGGTATAACGCTGCCCACGGAATTATAAACGCCCCCTCGCCCATCCGGTCAACATCAGATGACGTGTAGTAACTTCCAGAAGTCCGCCCAGTTGGATTTTTTTATATCGCGCCGATTGCTATCAAACTGTATTTGATCATCAATATAATGCATTTGGGGCTATAAATCACGTTCTGGAGAAAGCTGCAGAAAGAGATGAAAACACTTATACTTTAGATCATATTTTAGTATGAATATGTGAATGAAAAAGTTTAACGTTCATACACCCTGAACAATACATATAGGACATTGAATGGGCCCTAATAATGGCAATTTAGCAATAGAATTTGAAAAGTTATAGCCCTGCAAAGAAGGGGAACTTTTCCATAGACAAATAGAGCTGGCAACCTATGGTATATCATGAATTTAGCCTTAGGCAATCAAAGTGTTAACACTTTGATCGCCATGGGTTAAATTCATAATTTACCATCCCTCGCCAGCTCTATTTGTCTATGGAGAAGTTCCCCTTCTTTGCAGGGCTATAACTTTTTAAATTCTATTGCTACATTGCCATTATTATGGCCCATTCAATGTCCTATATGTATTGTTCAGGGTGTAGCAACGTTAAACTTTTTCATTCACATATTGGGCGTCAACCAGAACCGTGAGCACGGCTCCTCCCGACGCAGAAATAGCGCAGAGATACGCGGTGAGCTACTGGAGCCCCCGCTTACTTAGATTTTTATTGACCGTCAGACTAACAATTGAGTTAGTATGACGGCCGGCCCAAACCGGAGGCAACGCCGACAGCCGGATTCGAACCCGGTGTCTCTTGCGTTGGTGACGAGCGCAATGTCCGCTGCGCCACCCAGCCGTCCGATTTACACGCTTTATAACATGTTTAGCACCCTTGGTCGCACTACTGAAACAGTAAAGCAAAGAAGGATAATAGCGAGGTTTATTCAGTACTTGGAAAAAAAACAGAAGGCAGTGGGGAATGTGTGGTGTGTATAAAGATTGTTATCAAGATGGCGGCAGAGTGAACAGACCATCTCTGAACGGACTTTACTCATAAATAGGGATGTTCGATATTGGCTTTTTTTACCGATATAGTCCAACTCTTAATTTCCGATACCGATATCAACCGATACATGCAGGGTCCCCCCCCCAATTTTTTTTAATAAATTCAGGTAATTGAATAATTAACATTACATATCTCTTGTCGTGGAATTAACACAACATTATGCATACTTTTGACAATAAATAAAATAAGAATTTGTTCTTACTTGCCTGGGTAAATAAAGGTTAAATAAATGTAAAAAGAAAAAAGAAAAAGTTTTGTTTGAAAAACAGATACCGATCATTTCCGATATTACATTTTAATGCCAATATGGGCCGATAATATCGTACATCCCTACTTATAAAAAACGTATTCACCTTTGGGAACGACCCGGAGCTCCGTGCGCGAGGATGCGCCCGACACATCCGGGGGGTTCTTCACGTCACAGATGTAGGTGCCGTTGTCGTTGAACTGAGCCTTGAGGAGCTTTATGGAGGCGTCCTTCTTATTCAAGTCTCCGATAAATTCCTCCCTTACCCTCCCGTCGACTGGGTATTGCTTCCCATTGGTAAAGTAGAATATCTATTGGAAGAGGGAAGAGGTTAAAAGAGAAACTACATCCATTTTCAAAATCCATGTTATTCCTATTGTCTAAGACAGTCCAAAAATATTTGTGAACAAACAATTCTCACAAATCGAAAAACTAGATCTTGATTGGCTGCGGTTACACTAGGGCCATTTCATTTAGTTTTATTTTGCTTTTCAGAACGCTGCCTATTGGCAGGCAAGTTAGTTAAGTTAGACGTCATTTTGTCTCGTCTACTATATACATGTAGTACAATGCCAAAGCAGTAGGTGGCGATGTAGTTCAAACATGAAGGCCATTTTCAACCAATCAGAAAGGTTGAACGAGTCACTCCACATCCTGCTCAAAATCTCAGAAAGCCACCATCTTTATACCTCGCATGAGCCATATAGCTACATAGCATTTATTTTTCAGCAAGAAATAAAGTGCAATAAACAAAAACGGATACATTCACTGTGTGTTCTGCCTCATTTGTTGATGATTTGTTGAAACAAAACTAACATCAACCCAATTGACCACCAAGAGCAGAGTTTAGTCTCACAAAAAGATCGCCGATTTTGTTAGCTTACGTGCTAGGGATATGCCATTATAACAGTATAGCATTGTGGCTAGCAGCGTAGTAACGTTAATGCTAGCAGAATAAATGGATGTAAATGTTATTCAACAGATTGCAGAATGGGTACAATACAATACGGCTCAATACGAACAAGTGTTAAGGGAATGCGGACTGTTGTAGTTTGGAGTACTGGGTTCCTTATAACAATAACTTAACACGTTGGTAGCAGGGTTTCCGTTAGAAAAAATGGTTGCCGGTCTCAGAGTCCGGTAGATTTAAATCTACCGGTCAAATGAGAGAAATTCCGGTCAGAGTTTATTGAGCTTAAAAACAATTGATAGGCAGGCTATATAAAGAATGACATCCTCAAGGCATGTAGATTTATAATATTTTAACTTAAAACTAGGCTACTTTTGCGTATACAGTCATTATATTCCCGAGACACCGTGCTGCTGCCGACTTTAAATCAAATAGGTGTGTGGGCAGTCGCCCGACATTAATAAACAGCAGTCTGTTATAATCACATTTTTTTTGTATTTTATTTTTTTATAATTTTTTAAACAAACATATAAACAAACATGACAACACACGATAAGATATACAAGCATTAATTGTCAGGGCACATCCAATGAGATCACCTTTTGGTTAGTTGTTTTATATAAGATATACCCATAATACCTGTTATCTAAAAAAAAAACCCTACACACATATGCTCAGCTCGAACCCCCCCCTCCCGGACCCCACCTTGAGAAGTACCTCCACTATCCCTCGCACCTAACCAGACACTACCATTATAAGCTAGCTTTTATTCTCTCCACCACTTCTAACCACATTGACATTTTGGATTCATTGAGACCCAGAATTCTTGCTGTAGATATTTCATGGTAAATTACATCGAGATATGTAAGAAACCAAACTTTACGGCACATTTTTTCCGGTTGAAACCAGCGTGATGCAATCAGCTTTTTGGCTACTGTGATACCCGATAAAACCAATCTCTTTAGCTGTGGATTCACTGCAAACTCAAAAACATCATTCAACAGCAATACCGAGGGGTGTACAGGTATATTCCAAGATACGAGTTTTGATATTTGTTGGGTCACATCTTTCCAGAATGCCTTAACTGGTGAGCAGTCCCAATACATGTGCATAAATGTCCCTTCGTCCCCATTTGTACATTGGGTGCATTTGGAATCTTGTTTGAGCCCCATTCGGCACAGTCTTATAGGAGTCAAGTATGTCCTGTGAATATAGTTAAGATTGATTTGTTGATGATCCGGGTTCCTTGATGTAAGTCGGACATTTGCCCAGGCTCCTTGCCAATCAAAGTCATTTTCCAGGTCTGGTATATCCCTCCTCCAGACAGAGTCAAGTTGGAGGGTTTCATACGAGGACGTTAGTAATTGATGATACAATTCTGAAACAAAACCTCTCGATGTCTCTCTTGAGTAGAAGAATTTGTGGTATCTGTGGTGTTCAATTGGTCTGTCTAATGGAACACCGTGAGACTTCAAACATAGCTCTAACTGTTTGTGAAAAAGCCATGTGGACTTGGTGAGATTAAATTTTTTGCGTATTTCTTTATCACTACAAAAACCCTGTTTGTTAAAAACATCCCCTAATGAGTGTATGCCTTGCTCTTCCCATATAGGGAATCTTATAGGTCGTTTCCCAATTAAGAGAGCATTGTTATTGAATAAGGGAGTATGATTGTGCCATTCTTGTGGGTTAGGATTTTTTTTTTGTGATTCACGCCATATCCGGATCGCATGAGTAATTATGGGGCCAAATTTTCGTTCACAGTGCTTGATTGGTAGTTTAGTGTATGCTATGTCCTTCAGTCTATGTGGGGCTTATAATCACATTTTTATGAGCTAACGAATTCCGTTATATTGGACATTTGTATTAATTATATCAAGCGAAGAACTGAGAAATTTGGCAGAGAGAGACGGCAACATTATCGTGAGTTTGCGTGAGCGTAGGGCTGGGCGATATGGAAAAAAATCATATCGCGATAACGATATGATAATTTTATTTCTCGATATCGATAATTATCGAATTGTTATAAGTATAAAAAAAAATTAAAAAAAAAAAAAAAAACATTTTTTTTTTTTTTTTTTTTAACAACAGATGTATGTTTATTTTGCAGCAATTCTTTGTCATTGCCGCCATCTTTAGTGTTACATCCCCTCACACTCCAGTTCTCAGGCTGCAGCTGGTTTAAAAGCTAAAGTAAACCGGCTTCTCTGCTGGCTGTGGCTCCAGAGGAGTTAAACAGTTCTGGCTCTGCTAGTTTATTTTCGATCTTTTGGCGCTTTTTTGGTGGACAAACCACCGCACATGTGCACTGTGACTTGTGACTGGAGTCTAGTTCTGCTAGCACACATAGCCTACTGTGTACAGACGGTTTCAAAATGTATTTTAAATTAGAAAGCAAACAAAATAAATGGACAAGAGAAAAATAAATCAGAATTTGGTCAGTATTGTCATTTGGACAAGCAAAGCCATTACTTTAAGTTGCAGGCAAGAAAGACAAGTCTGTCCACTGTCTCTGGTTTTAAAACTGCCCTGTTGCAGGTAAAAAAAATAAAAAATAAAAATAAAAAATAAACGATTTTTCGATATATTTTTTTATTTCGATATTAGATATCGATTATTAAAATATATCGCGATATTTATCGTTATCGTTATATCGCCCAGCCCTACGTGAGCGTGATGACTCCACCTCCCAACGACTTATTTGCGAGAGTATGCCGCTGCAGAGCAGCAGATTCAGCTGTTTTCAGGCTCTATCTGGGGACCGCTCAGCAGCGCCCCCCACCCAACAGCTGAATTGCCAATGGCTGAATTGGAGTATTGCACTGTGCCGGCACAGATGGTGTGCAGCTGCGGCTCTGCAGCTGCATGCAGTCGCAAATCTAGCAGCAAGCTCCCGCTGACAACAGCGTTGTCATTATTAGTAGGGATGCACCGATATGAAAATTTGCCACAGATACCGATTGTTCAACTAACACAATCGGCCGATATCGATATTTGTGGCAAAAAAAGTTTTGTAATATTCTTTTTTTTGTAATTTTATTTTATGAAACTACTGTATATTTGTGTTACAAATTGTGCTCACCGATAAACATAGGCCTCTTTACTTACTTAAAAAAAGGAAACATCAAGAAATAGCACTATCCCTCTCCCAGTATGGTCTGCCGGGCTGCAGCTAGATACTAGTTCTCCCAGTATGGTCTACCGGGCTGCAGCTGGATACTATTGTCTCAACCAGAGCTCTCAACCAATGAAATTTTGATTGACAGTCAATTCTGCCAATTACGTCACACACCGCTTGCACCCGCCTCTGCTGTTACCACCAATCGGCAAGCGCGTATACATTTTTTACTTCCGCTTTTGTCCGCCATTGATTTTGACGAGAGGTTTTCTACAACAACAACAAAGCGCGGCGACGTTTAGCTTTTAGCTCCGCAGGATGACTAAATTAGGCATAATGATTTTACTGCAACGAATGTTATAATAAAACAAAGCCTTTCTATACATGTGTCTGATTGAAAACTTTATTAACAGATTTGCAGAATGGGTAAAACTCAGGGCTCTATGAGCAACGGAAGGAACTGAGCTAGTATGAATGCTTGCTACGTTCGGGTAAATAATATGCTGATGTTATTGAACGTGTAACACTAACTATATAACGTTAATACCACAAAACGAATGCATTTGTTAATCATAAGTAGTAACTTTGATGCAGTAGCTTGTGTGTGGGCCGGGGGCGGCGTTGTGCAGGTCGCGACGCGACTGATTTTGCCATTTGACGAGACACAAATTGATGGATATTTATCGGCTACTGCCATCGGCACATTCGAGCTTATCGGCCGATTGCAGTCAACAAGGCACTTATCGGCCGATACCGATACCCGACCGGTACATCGGTGCACCCCTAATTATTAGACCTGCTTGGTGAAGCAACGATGAAACAAATGTAATGATTGTTTCGTTCATCGCATAGGCTATTTAATTTTAGCCTATTTTAATACAATTCAAATAGTGCTTAAAGGGAATTATTTTCACCGGACATTAAGACCAGAGAGACTAAATATGTCGGACTTCAACAGATTTTGCCGGTCAAATACCGGTAATTACCGGCTAACGGAAACCCTGGTTGGTAGCCGCAGCTACTTGGGACAGCTCTGCTGTAAACACTGGAAATAACCGTGCAGGTCTCTACTGCGCATGGGCATTGGGCAGAATGGCTCCGTATCCGGCTTGCGCTAATTACATGGCACCATTGTCTGCGAGTTTCCAAAACGAAAACACCCTTCGAGCGTTGCCACTAGGAAAATGCGTTTTCCTGCCAAAACTGTGTTTCTTTTTAACTTGGACATGCAAACGTAATCATTCGAAAATAGAATGTTGCCGTTTTACCCCAGTGTAACCATGGCCTGATGCTGCTCCATAGACAATGCATTATGGTAAAGACACAGAGCACCCAGGGGGCCGTTCTTGACTGAATGACATCAAACACGGGACAAACACTTAATACAATCGGCCAAGTAGGCGTTGCTCCCGACCATTCCCAGCCATGCTGTGGCCTGTGTCTAATGCAAATCCCCCCACCCAAATATAACCAAATCAGCTACACCATCTCTTCACCTGGCAATAGACCAGTGCACTTCCGTGTTACATTGAGCTCATGGAGGAGAGAGCGGGGGGAGAAAATGAATGAATGTGGATGAGAGCCATTAAGTGGTTGTAGCTACGGTTGTGGGGGTGCTGGAGACATGATCCAATAGACTTTTATATGCATGAGTCTCCTGAACACGGAGAGACCAATCCCAAGTCGATCTGCACTTTCTCTGCCGAGTTAGTAACTTTTTCGCACCTACTCCCGAACTACATGTGCATATTGATGACCTAGACCAGGGGTCAGCAACCTTTACTATCAAAAGAGCCACTTTTCCCCCCTCCCACAAAATAAAATGTTCAGGGAGCCGCACAACCTATTTACCCTTAAAATGAAGATAACAGTGTATAACGTTTTATATATCCCCAAGCATACCCCACATTTAGCATAAAACGCCTGACAATTGCATACCCAAAGTAATTTGTGATTTATTATACTTTATACTTATAGCACAGTTTGTTGCATTAATGGAATTATAAAGCAACAAAAAGAAAAAAAATTACTTTTTATTGCTGTTTTTACCTGTTATAACAAAGGAAAACCTCACTCTTATGAAGGAGAAAAAATACTGGCTGTGTAGAGTAGAACTATTTTTAAATAAAACACAGAAGAGGAGACAAAACACTGGTATCTGTAGACCAACTTTGAAATAAAACCCTGAACTATGCAGCTCTATTGAGTCCTTCCCTTATTTATGGAAAATCTATAAAATAAAGTAAATTTTTCGTTGTTCGCAAATTTCACACCACATATCGGGCGTACAGGTAAGCCTGCATTGTTAGTCGTGAAAGCAAATTAATCTGTCCACGCTGAATTAAACCCTCTATTTTCCTCAGACTCCTTTTTTTGGATTTATCCATGGTTAGCTTACTGGGGGGTCGGAAACTCAAGATTAGCCACTTGCAGATGGCAGGGAGAGGCGCGGGGTGTGACCAGTGTTGCGTTGCTCATATCAACACTGGTTGCACGCACGCTAATGACGCCACGTGCACGCGCGCATAAATGTTCCCTCGCATAAGGACAGACTAAAGACAGTGCCTAATTGCCTCTACGAATGGAATGTAACACCTGACGACCGGCGCTATTGATATGCAAAGTAGCCAGGTGGGTACTGCGAGTTGGCGCATCAGTCGAATGCAGCGCATTCCTGCGTGCACGCGCTTCTGCTCACAACTTGCACGGCGTGCAACCCTGTCCCATGAGCAACGTATATTTTAGTTGATGAAATATTTTCTCATTTCAGTGTCACAGTATGACATCGATCTCCAAAATAAGAGAACAAAAAAGAATAATAAAAATTAAAAAAAAAGTATGTTTTTTTTATTTTATTTTTTGGCCAGGGAGCCACAGCTGATTGGCTAGACTCTGGAGTAGGTGCGGAAAAGTGACTATAGGTCGGACGAGAAAGTGCAGATCGACTTGGGATTGGTCGCTCCGTGTTCAGGACTCAGGCATATAAAAGTCTATTGGATCATGTCTCCAGCACCCCACAGCCGTAGCTACAACCACTTAATGTCAAGGCTCTCATCCACATTCATTCATGGTAAATGGCTGCTTTTTTATATAGCGCTTTTATCCAAAGCGCTTTACGATTTGTTACTCGCATTTTACCCATTCACTCACACCGACGGCAGAGGCAACCATGCAAAGTGCCAACCTGCTCATCGGGAGCAATTAGGGTTAAGTGTCTTGCTCAAGGACACATCGACAGGCTGCCTGGGAGGAGCGGGAATCGAACCGGAAACCTCTGGATTGCCAGACGACTTCTCTACCTCCCGAGCCACTGTCAGTCTGTCACCCTCCCCCCGCTCTCTCTCCCATGATTTCAGAATACCGGAAGTGTTGCGGTGGTCTATAGGCACAACGAGTAGGAAACAAAGTGAAGCCCTGAGAGCTCACGTTAAGACAAGACTCACCATTTTCGGAATGTCAGATGATCCCGGTGGCCGGAAGGTCCAGGTCACTATGGCCAAACTGCTGACCACTTCACTGGACTTGAAGGAACATCTAAAGATCGCTGTGGTTCCGTTCTCCACAATCACCTCTGTGGGGGTGTAAATTTCGACCGCTGACGTGGGATTTGTACCTGTCGATGAAATAAGGATCACAGTAGTTCTTTTTTTTTGCCCTTCACTCCTGGTCGTTGCCCTGCCCCATTGTCTGGGGAGGGTGTAGACTACTAGATGCCGCTTCCTCTGATACATAAGAGTCGAAGACAGCCACTTATTTTCACCTAATAGCTAGGAGTTTTACTGGGAGAGCATAAAGCACAGAGGTTCACACACCATCTCCCCCAGATCCCCTCCTAGCTTAACAGATGCCCAACCAACCAGTAAGAGTCACTATTGCAATTCACCAGGACTCGACAGGACTACTGACCGAACCGGAGGTACTGCTGCCAGAAATGTAACCCGGGTCTCTGCAGTGGTAGGCGAGTGCTTAGACCTCTACGCTACCCAGTCGCCACCACAATAGGTATCTTAGTTGTAAGCCAACAACATGAATCAGTGGTAGTTTTCTTACACTGCATCTAGGACTGGGTGGTGTGGGGAAAAAAACAAATATCAATTACTAAATTAGTCAGTGGAGATCAATAGCACCATGACTATGCAATCCCCCCACATCGGCCGTTTGGCGTATAATTTATGACTTGGTGCACTGTCTCCGATTGCTTTGCTTGTGTAACCAAGAGGTGCTTTTCAACTTGTAATGTGTCCTGCTCGAATAGATAGAAAACAGTGATAGCAACCTAGGTGCCACCAGTCTGCCTTGGCTACACTTCCGTATTGGCACACTATCAGATAAACGTTAACCCTGTTGGTAATAATTACTTCCTACAATGCACACTACCATCCGTGGCTATATTAAAAAGGACAGATAATCAGACTGTAAAACGAATTACAAAAAAATACATACATATTTTTTATTTTACCTTTATTTTACCAGGTAGTCACTTGAGATCAAAGATCTCTTTTTCGAGCAAGACCAGGCCAAAATGGCAGCAAAACAAAAACAAACATACAAATACACAAAACAGACATAAAAGGCAAAGTGGGGCAAGGGGATACATTTGAGCTGCAGCAAACTAGATTTGGGATTGGGGGAGATTGGGAGGGTAGGGTAAAAAGAGGATGGAAGGAAGGTGAGGCTTTGCATGAGGTTGCTGGGGAGAGAAGGTCAAGTTAAAAATATAAAACCACATTATGCAGTGAAGCAGCGACATACATCTTTCACCCGCCCATGCATGCAATTAAATAGGATTTACTTAAAATGAAATGGTTTGGTTCACTTCTTCTTACATGTAAAATTACCTTTGAATCAAACAACTACACTAACGTTACACATATTCACATGTGTGTGAACATTTTGCATGTAATCCCAAAAGATACACAAATAAGGGCGCGACGAGACCATCAATTTCCCCACTTTGTAAACCAACAAAACATTTCGCAAACACTTCCAATTATTATGATGATCGTTTATAGGTTTTGTTGCACCGATGTTATTATAATCAAATAATGCCAGACAGTGCAATCAGGCTTTTAATAAAAGATAACTGGACTGGAGTCATGCAAAAAAAATCGGATGGCCCTGTAACGTTATAGCTACACAAACATCTGCTCTTCCTTTAGGTGTGTTAATGTAATGTTAGCTATGAAATACAGTAAAGTTGTTATGATCTAAAGTTACATTAAGAAGTAATACCTGGCGTTGACTAACGTTGTTAGCATTGCCTGCTAACGTTTTAAAGAAAGAGCAAAACATCACGTCTCAGCTATAGCTAGTTAGCGTTAGTAAACCAACATTAATCTACGTTGACACATACAACATAAACCAACCAATGTGTTCCTGTTCCCGACTGTTTTTGATAAAGGTCATAATAACATGTATTTCTAACTAACCAGGGTACCGTTAGCTCATTAGCTAGCTAACACGTTAGCTCATTAGCTAGCTAACACTAAAGCTAACGGTTAGCTAGGTAACGTTAACCTACTGTAAGCTAGCGTGGAAAAGGTTCAAGTTATATCCTGGCTAAAGTTACCTTACTTAGCTGACCTTAGCTCAAATCAAACCCTTTCCCAGTACTACAATACTTACCGAATATTACACATGACGTTAATCCAGTCAGTAAAACACATTTGCAAACGGCATTTAACAACCACCGTGGCTCCATAATGTTGTGTACACACACACACGATTATATTGATTTCCTCAAACCTGTTCCTTTTTTTTCCACCCGAGCCATTGAGGGAAGACGCCCTCCACGTCTAACTCCTCCCACTTCCGTTTCGGCCGCCATTTTTGGAGTTTTCTTTAGTTGTATTTGGATTTTCTTCTTGACTTGCCATGAATGAATGAATGAATGAATGATGAATGAAAACTTTATTTAACATATTGCAGAATGGGTACAGTACAGTACAGCTCAATACACACAATTGTTAAGGGGATGCAGACCAGAGAAAGACGTTTGTCTTGTTTACATCAGGGTCCCCTATTTTCAATTCATAGTGGGGAGCATTTAAACGTATATTAAAATTGATTGATGGTTCAGCCAGTGATAGGCTAGTCTACATGTAGACTGCGTTTGTAATGCTGCATTCAAACTACCGGTATGGTGATATAAACCCCCAATTTGGTCACAACCCTGTCTCCTGAACCGTTCAGCCATTGTGTAGCAGTGTGATGTGTGCCTGGTGCCAGTGTATGGCAGCCATTGAGCCTGCGTAGCCCAAGGTTGGGTGCTACCAGTGGTGGTGAAGGAGGCCATTTCCACCCTACATTGTGGGGAGCGCTTTGAGTGTCTAGAAAAGCGTTATATAAATGTAATGATCATTCATTCATTCACAATCAGTCAACGGGGCGGCACAGTCTATTCTATTCCCTATAGTCAGAATCAGAGTGTGTGTGTGTGTGTGTGTGTGTGGGGGGGGGGGGGGGTGTTCCATGTACTCTGGGGAAGATCCGATGAACGTTGTGGGTAAGTATTCCATGTAGGCATAATTTGGTGGAGATTCGATGAACGGTGTGTGGGTTGTGGAGGGGTGGTGGTGGTGTGTGGGTTGTGGAGGGGTGGTGGTGTGTGTGGGCTGTGGAGGGGTGGTGGTGGTGGTGTGTGAGCTGTGGAGGGGTGGTGGTGGTGGTGTGTGGGCTGTGGAGGGGTGGTGGTGGTGTGTGGGCTGTGGAGGGGTGGTGGTGGTGTGTGGGCTGTGGAGGGGTGGTGGTGGTGGTGTGTGGGCTGTGGAGGGGTGGTGGTGGTGTGTGGGTTGTGGGGAGGGGTGGTGGTGGTGGTGTGTGGGCTGTGGAGGGGTGGTGGTGGTGGTGTGTGGGTTGTAGAGGGGTGGTGGTGGTGGTGTGTGGGCTGTGGAGGGGTGGTGGTGGTGTGTGAGCTGTGGAGGGGTGGTGGTGGTGGTGTGTGGGCTGTGGAGGGGTGGTGGTGGTGGTGTGTGGGCTGTGGAGGGGTGGTGGTGGTGTGTGAGCTGTGGAGGGGTGGTGGTGGTGTGTGAGCTGTGGAGGGGTGGTGGTGGTGGTGTGTGGGCTGTGGAGGGGTGGTGGTGGTGGTGTGTGGGTTGTGGGGAGGGGTGGTGGTGGTGGTGTGTGGGCTGTGGAGGGGTGGTGGTGGTGGTGTGAGCTGTGGAGGGGTGGTGGTGGTGGTGTGTGAGCTGTGGAGGGGTGGTGGTGGTGGTGTGTGGGTTGTGGAGGGGTGGTGGTGGTGGTGTGTGAGCTGTGGAGGGGTGGTGGTGGTGGTGTGTGGGCTGTGGAGGGGTGGTGGTGGTGGTGTGTGGGCTGTGGAGGGGTGGTGGTGGTGGTGTGTGGGCTGTGGAGGGGTGGTGGTGGTGTGTGGGTTGTGGGGAGGGGTGGTGGTGGTGGTGTGTGGGTTGTGGAGGGGTGGTGGTGGTGTGTGAGCTGTGGAGGGGTGGTGGTGTGTGTGGGTTGTGGAGGGGTGGTGGTGGTGGTGTGTGGGCTGTGGAGGGGTGGTGGTGGTGTGTGGGTTGTGGGGAGGGGTGGTGGTGGTGTGTGGGTTGTGGAGGGGTGGTGGTGGTGGTGTGTGGGTTGTGGAGGGGTGGTGGTGGTGTGTGGGCTGTGGAGGGGTGGTGGTGTGTGTGGGTTGTGGAGGGGTGGTGGTGGTGTGTGGGCTGTGGAGGGGTGGTGGTGTGTGTGGGTTGTGGAGGGGTGGTGGTGTGTGTGGGTTGTGGAGGGGTGGTGGTGGTGGTGGTGTGTGGGTTGTGGAGGGGTGGTGGTGGTGGTGGTGTGTGGGTTGTGGAGGGGTGGTGGTGGTGGTGGTGTGTGGGCTGTGGAGGGGTGGTGGTGGTGGTGTGTGGGTTGTGGAGGGGTGGTGGTGGTGGTGGTGTGTGGGCTGTGGAGGGGTGGTGGTGGTGGTGTGTGGGCTGTGGAGGGGTGGTGGTGGTGGTGGTGTGAGCTGTGGAGGGGTGGTGGTGGTGGTGTGTGGGCTGTGGAGGGGTGGTGGTGGTGTGTGGGTTGTGGAGGGGTGGTGGTGGTGGTGTGTGGGGTGTTCCATGTTGTGCCCTGTCATTATGATAAATGTCTGTGCCAAGTTTGGCCAATATCTGATGAATGTGTGGGAGGAGAATCCGGACAAACGGACAGACAGACAAACATTAGCTAATTTCAGTGTCGCCGCATCTCTGGATTATTATGTTTAGGAGATTTGGCCTGATGGTGGCGCTAGAGGAAAGGTCACAGGGTCGCCCAAATCAATAGGTTTCTTCTTCTACCATTCATGAATGTGCAAGTTATAGCATTCACACCCAGGACACAAACACTGTGGCGGTCGGGGGGGAAATCCACAATACCCCCGACACTGTTGTTTCAGGGACATCCTTTTTGTTGTAGCAATGCAGCTACAATGCTATTAGAACAATCTGGAGCCACAGTATCGACCAAATACAAACAGTGGCCATTTTGCACTTAATGTCATGCTCAGGTTGGGAAACCATGTGCCCTCACTACAAGGGAAGCTCACCGGGGGGGGGGGGGGTCACCAACCAACACGACCTCTCCCTCCCAGATGAGCCGAGCATGTTTTATGCTCGCTTTGAGAAAGAAAACGGCGTGCCAGCCACCCAGAAGACTACACACTGCGACTGACTCAAATCTGAGGTTCGGAGACGCTTGGTGGTAGGGTGAAACCACAGATGGCAGCCAGCCCAGATGGGGTCCCACCCTGTGTTTTCAAGATCTGCATGAACCAGCTGGCTCCTGTGTTCACAGACATTTGAACACATCACTGCAGCAGTCTGTCATCCCAGTGTGCTGAACCCTATATGTGTGGTGTTAGCATTTTTGTTACCCAGTGTTCCCAGGTCTGGTGGACCCAGAACAGTATTGGGATTTTAAAACAATAAAAATACCTAACATAAAAATACCTAACATATGTTAACTTTATCTCAATTACAAGCAACCTAGACAGCATATATGGTTAATGTTTGCCATTTACCTCTGCTAGATTTATCAATAAAAGTGCTATTTGTTAGGGCGGTCAGGTGGCGTAGCGGAGATTGCGTTCGTCACCAACCCCGGAGAATCACAATGAAAACGTGTTATTCTATATTTTCTTCACATAAAATGACCCAAGGCCAATGAGTCAGGTTAAAAATGTAACTCATTGTATAATTTATCTTTTAGTAAACATTCAAAACGGGTCCCACGGACCCAAACACCACACAAGGGTTAAAGGAGACAACCACTGTGCCATTACCTAAAGAGACCAATTCAACATGCCTCAATGACTATCATCCAGTTGCTCTTCACCCATGAAGTGCCTGAAACAAACTGGTTATGACACATATGAACATCTCTAAGTCATTGGACCCACTCCAGTTTGCATACAGGAAGAACAGGTCTGTGGCAGCCCGATCTCGCTTAAAATATGTAATTTAAGTACTATTCGACCACATGAAAGGTACATAGTGTTCGTTAATGTTATAGCAATAAGTAATATATTTATGTATTGAATTGAAAATGTACAGTGTGTACTTTTGGCAGAGTTCCCCTGCTGGGGAGCGAACCCAGGATGCCCACATAAGAGGCAAGTGCCTTTACCTCAAGACTACCAAGACACACTCTTTTGGCAGCCTTGCCCAAACCCTAACCTTACTGTTACCTTAAACTAACCATAACGTTGAACCCTAACCCTAACCTTAACTTCATATTTTAACCATACATTATGTGCCTTTTTCCTGTGATCGAAAAGGTACTTTATTTACATTTTCTGATGAGACCATGTTTGTTTGTAGACGACGCCATAACACTGATGATACTGCACACTCTCATGGAACACCATGTAGGCAGGATGGACTCATATGTCGGGCTGCTGCTCATCCACTACAGCTCGGCTTTTAAAGGGAAATTCCACTGCAAAGCGTTCTCTGCTCAGACACATCGACAGTGATCAATGACTCAGGCCCCGCTCCCCCCCGCCCCCAAGTGACATATATATATATATATATATATTATAAATTATGAATCCTCCACTGCACTGTTTTTGTCCTGTGTCTGTTGTTATTGTTATTGTGGGGGGAAAAAAGGAAAAAAATGCATACACTGTAATGCCGCAACAATTACCTATGTGTTTACACAAATGGCTAAATAAAGGAATCTGAATCTGAAGAAGTGGAATGTGCTCATTTTGGTGGAGCAAAACGTCATAATGAATCATAAGAACTACAATGTGGGGGCGAGTTATTTGTATTTCCTGATACCTCGATCGTCTCTCTCAATCAGTCCCCCTTTTGTGTGTTAGGTAGGAGTGGCAACCTTTGACTAATGCTGTCTGACGCCCACCATGTTTCACCTTAGTGTGTAGACCTTTGATAAGCCGGAAGCTGGGGCCTGTGCAGTAGTTTAGGGCTATATCTTTGGCCTGACGATATGTACTGAGCTGGCAGTGAGCTCATTTTACCCAGAGTTGAATACCCAAGTGGTGAGAATAGGGCATAACACTGCATCCTCTCTGGTCCTCAACACTGGAGCACCACAAGGCTCCTGCCTCAGGCCGGCTGTGCTCCTTGTTCACTTCACACATGAATCATGACTGCACAGCCGAGCATCTTGACTGGAAACATCACTGCCTGGTATGGAAACAGCCGAGCGTACCACGGGTATTGCACTACCACCCCTGCAGGTCCTATATAACAAGAGGTGCAAATCCAGAGCCTGCAGAATAATGAAAGACCCTCACCACCCCAACAACAGCCTGTTCAAGCTGCTGCGGTCAGGCAAACGCCTGCGAACACCAGCAACTAGGACAGAGAGACTTCGGCTCAGCTTCTCCCCCCAGGCCATCAGAGCCTTGAACACTGAACTCTCCACACACAAGCACACATGAGCACACACACAACACACACACTGTACATGCTCACACACTAGCAGCCACTTTAACATGAGCACACACACACTCATGCTGTACACGCCCACACTTATGGTCACTTTACAAAAGGAAAGGTCACTTTAAGAATAGTATAGTATAACTTGAGATTGTATAATATAGCATTGTATAGCAGTGTACATAAAGACCCAGTGCCTCATCCGTAGCTAAGTGTATTGCACTACCACAGGACCTAGTATGTCCTACCATGCTCTGTAAAAACTCATGTACATATGCCCTACTTTGATTACTTGTATTATTGCACAATGTCGTTCTATTGGATTCTTATTATATTTATATTATTATTATTGTATTATGCACAATCGCTGCGGGCAAGACCCCCGCATTTCATTGTATACTTGTATGCCGTGACAATTAAAACTCTTGACTTGACTTGACTATACATAGTAACAACTGTATCGTAAAGTTCGATACCACAGTAATCAACCTGACTGCTAAGCGATAAGCAACAGCGATGAGATGGAGTATGTTGAGTTGAGATAGTCCAGCTGGAGAGACGGTGCAATGACAACAATCTTGGCACTAAACTGCGCCAAGACTAAGGAGATCATCCTAGACTTCGGATGCCACAGTGGTATATACTGTAGGTCAGTGTAACCGTCACCCCATCAACATCAATGGGACACTGGTGGAGGTCATACGTTACTTCTGTTTCCTTGGTCTGCAGATCTCAGGTGACCTGGCTTGGAGAACCACAACACTGAGGCCATACTGAAGAAACCAAGAACACCAGCCTGGAACCACAACACTGAGGCCATGTTGAATAAAGAGCATCAGCCTAGAACCACAACACTGAGGCCATACTGAAGAAACCAAGAACACCAGCCTGGAACCACAACACTGACACCATGTTGAATAAAGAACATCAGCCTGGAACCACAACACTGAGGCCATACTGAAGAAACCAAGAACACCAGTCTAGAACCACAACTCTGACACCATGTTGAATAAAGAACATCAGCCTAGAACCACAACACTGAGGCCATACTGAAGAAACCAAGAACACCAGTCTGGAACCACAACACTGACACCATGTTGAATAAAGAACATCAGCCTGGAACCACAACACTGAGGCCATACTGAAGAAACCAAGAACACCAGTCTAGAACCACAACACTGACACCATGTTGAATAAAGAACAGCAGCCTGGAACCACAACACTGAGACCATGTTGAAGAAACACCAGCCTAGAACCACAACACTGAGGCCATGTTGAATAAAGAACACCAGTCTAGAACCACAACACTGACACCATGTTGAATAAAGAACACCAGTCTAGAACCACAACACTGAGGCCATGTTGAATAAAGAACATCAGCCTAGAACCACAACACTGAGACCATGTTGAATAAAGAACATCAGCCTAGAACCACAACACTGAGACCATGTTGAATAAAGAACACCAGTCTAGAACCACAACACTGAGGCCATGTTGAAGAAACAAAGATCACCAGCCTGGAACCACAACAATCAGACCATGATGAAGAAACACCAGCATATAACCACAACACTGAGACCATATTGAAGAAACACCAGCATAGAACCACAACACTGAGACCATATTGAAGAAACACCAGCATAGAACCACAACACTGAGACCAATACATTTAAGATATTATTATTATTATTGATTGATTGATTGAAAACTATTGCAGAATGGGTACATACAGTACAACTCAATACACACAATTGTTAAGGGGATGCAGACCAGATAAAGACTTTCGTCTTGTTTACATCAGTGTCCCCCATTTTCAATTCCTAATGATGTTGAAGAAAGAACACCAGTCTAGAACCACAACACTGAGACCATGCTGAAGAAACAAAGGACACCAGCCTGGAACCACAATACTGAGGCCATAATGAAGAAAACACAAATTCACATTGACAGACCGATGGCAGAGGCAACCATGTAAGGTGCCCGCCTGCTCATCGGGTGCAAATAGGGGTTAAGTGTCTTGCTCAAGGACACTTTGACACGCTGCCCGGGAGGAGCGGGAATCGAACCGGGAACCTTCCGATTACCAGACGACGCTCTACCTGCTGAGCGTTACTGTCACTTGTAATTCCAATAGTGTATTCTGCATGTTGTTTTGACTATTTAAATACGAAGTGGCATTTTTATAGCCATCAATGTGAAGGGGCAATTCCATACATTACATCAAACTTGAACAATATGGCAGCAAAGTGAATAAGGCAATTAGAGAGCATCCTGACAAGTGGTATTATTGTGTGGCAACACCACTACACAGAACAGAAAAGCCATCCAGAGGGTCACAAGGACAGCACAAAAGATCATTTTGTCTGCACTTCAGTCCATTGAAGAGATCTTCCAGATCAGGTGTTGGAGCGTGGCCAGCTCCAGGCACGAACGCTTCTCCCCACTGCGGCGCCCTTGAAGTACATGTTGCACCACAATGCACCCAAAGTATAGGTTTCAGTGTTTATTTCAGGGCTTGTTCAGACCGGGGCGTGGCCCCATTGACTTTGCATTCGTTTTGTGGCTAACTAGCCAGAGCTGCATGCATCAACATTAGAAAAAAAGCTGTGTGACGTTGAAATTATTCAATAATATATTCTTTTTTTTATTGGGCAATTTTTTATTTGAGTCAAATATGGCATGCTCACATAAAGCCAAGGCATACTTTTTACATGTTACTATAATTCATTTAAGACATAAACATGGAAATATAATAAAATGGCATTGTTTTGAATATTTTATGCAACATCTTATTTATTCAAGTTTGGTTCAAAATATTGTGCTGTTATCGAATCGTGTATTTTCACACCTCTAATTTTCACACTGTCTCAATTATGATTAATTGAAAATGGGGGACCCTGATGTAAACAAGACGAGCGTATTTCTCTGGTCTGCATCCCCTTAACAATTGTGTGTATTGAGCCGTACTGTATTGTACCCATTCTGCAATCTGTTCATTAATAAAAATTTGTACATTGGATTGGGTAGGTGGGGGGGTGGGGGGGACTGTACATTGGAGGTGGTTGGGTGGGGGGGGGGGTTGGGTAGGAGTGGGGGGGGGGTTGGGTAGAAGCGGTGGGGGGGGGGACACTGTACAACTGTACAAACAAAACTGTACATTGGAATATTGACAAGACCATACTTGGTAATTTACTGTACATTGGAGGGGGTTGTGTTCGGACATTTACAGGGGCCAGTTTCGAGTTGCAGTCTCCCTTAGGTGTTTTTTGAGAGTGTTTTTGAAAGTGGGTAGTGATTCACATTCCTTTACAGCTTTGGGTAGGGCGTTCCACATTGATGTGGCATAATTGCGAAACGTGTTTAGTCCCTTGTTTGAGCCGAATCTGGGTTTAACCTGATTTGTGGAGCTCCCTCTGGTGTTGTGATCGTGGTATTCACTGACCTTTGGGAAGTATTTTGACATGTACATGGGTACCTTGGTCGTGTAGTGTATCTTGTAGACCAGGCCCATTGCAAGTTGCTGTACTCTGTCGTCTACTCTAAGCTAGAGCCATATGGAATCCGCGATCATGGAATCGCGGACGGAATCGCGGAATTGAGCAATAAAAATGGAATCAACTATTAAAAAAAAAAAAAAATTATGTTGTGGGACTTGTACAGCACTTTGTTCAACTTTGTCAGTGCTGTAAAGTTTAAACCTTTTTAAATCTTAGACAAACAAAACACTTTGCTTTCATGAAATATTGTAAGCCGTCATTTGAGGCTTTATAAAAGCAGCACAATGAACACAAATCTGTCAGTGCCGAGTCCGACCTCATCTTAAATAACAAACAGCATTGCTTGTTGTAGTTAACAAAGAGAGGCAGGGTTGATTTAGCAAAAATATATATACTTTTTTTTTTTTAATAATCGAATTTTATTTTCATATTTGAATCCCATGCCCATCGAATGAAGCTTCGAAGCTTCAAAGTATTTAAGACAGCCCTATTAAATGGACTGTTATATCTTATTAAATTGTGGACATTTATTCATTCCCACTTATCAGACACTATTTCTGATGGTAAAATGAGCGTACAAAGCAAAATACAGAATTCTGAAATATTAAAACGGAAAAAACGGAATTTGGAAAAAAATAAAATGGAATTTGGAAAAAAATAAAACGGATTTCATATGGCTCTACTCTAAGCCATCCTAGGTTGTCAAAGTGGGCAGGGGTGAGGTGGGTTCTAGGAGTAAGGTCAAGCAGTAGTCTGACCAGTTTGTTTTGAGATGTTTGTAATTTTGTTTTTAGCGCCTTTGAGGTGCTTTGGTACCATGAGGTGCAAGCATAGTCGTAGTACCCTTGAATGAGTGCTCCTGCCAGAGTCTTCAGGGTATTCTTGTTTACCAGTGAGGAGATCCGGTACAAGAATCGAGTTCGTTGGTTGACTTTTTTTTATTACATTGGATGCCATTTTGTCACAGGAAAGATTTGCCTCTAGGATGGAACCCAGGTAGGTAATATCTTCTTTCCTTGTGACAATATTGTCACCCACTGTAACTGAGAAGCCGTCGGTCTTGCTGAGTTTGTTATTTGAACCGAAGAGAATGGACTCTGTTTTGCCCATGTGTAATGATAGTTTGTTATCAGCGAGCCATATGCAGATTTTGCCTAGTTCTGAGCTGAGGGTTTTTTCAACCTGTAACTTGTTCTTGTCAGAGACCAGCAGGGCTGAGTCGTCCGCAAACAGGAACAAGTTGCAGTCACAAGCTGATGACATGTCATTTGCATAAATTAGGAACAGTAGCGGACCTAGTATGCTTCCTTGTGGAACACCACAGCTTACTGTGAAGGGGGGGGATAGGGTACCGTTTACCTCCACCAACTGCTCTCTCCCCTCCAGGTAGGATTGCATCCAGCTCACTGATAGACTATCAAAACCAATTGCTTTTAGCTTGTCAATCAGAATGGTGTGATTGACAGTGTCGAAGGCCTTTTGTAGGTCCAGCATGACCATGCTGCAGTATTTGCCCGCGTCCACCTCTTGTTTGATGTGGTCGTTTAAATAGAGAAGGCATGTGTCAGTGGAGTGGGATGTTCTGAAGCCAGATTGGAATTCGTAGATTAGATTTTTTTCCGCAAGGAATTTTTCGACCTGTTCGTATACAATTTTTTCCATGACTTTCGAGATGGAGGTAAGGATAGAAACAGGGCGGTAGTTGCCTGGGTCTAATTTACTGCCTTTTTCAATCAATCAATCAATCAATCAATCAATCAATCAATCAATCAATCAATCAGTTGTACTTTTGAGTGGTTCAGCTTCTGCTATAGTGCCATATTATGACAAAACTGATTGATTGATTGAATTGAATTGATTGATTGATTGAACATTTTATTAACAGATTGCAGAATGGGTACAAATTACAATACAGTAGCCTACAGCTGAGCTCAATACACACAATTGGGGGATGCAGACCAGAGAAAGACTTTCATCTTGTTTACATCAGGGTCCTCCATTTAAATTCATCGTAACATACACAGATAAACAGTACTGCTACATCTAGACATTTATGACATACCAGGTCGACAACGACAAATACAGTACTGTTTGTGATACAAAACTGCACTAACAAATTATCTATTGATTGTGTTTTTGTGTTCTAATCTGTGTTCTAGTTCTTGCCTCGGTCAGCCTTGTCTACAAACACATGTTGTTACTGAGTTTGGCAGAATGGCAGACAACAAAATTGCCCTCTAGGCTCTAGGTCAGTAAATCGGCGTCCTCCTCGCTATTGGTTGGGCAGAGATCATGCATTATCACGTGACTGAATTGTGGAATATGCAAATCTACGTATGGGCCAATGACATCGCACCATTATTTTAATATTCATGATCCTATGCCGCCACTACATTGGTCATCATCCTTGTGTTGTTGACTGAATTGTCTGACTGACATTATTGTCTGGATTTGGAACAACAACAGGTGCTGCTGCCTTTTCTGCCGGGGCTGTGATTGTAGCAGCAGGGCATCTCGTATATGGTATATCTGATCATGTCGTCGTTATGGAAACCGTTTTCAGTGCACGAAGGGCCGTGTAGTGAGAGCCGTGGCATCAGACGGGCATTGATCACCGCTTCTTCTTCACCGGAGTCCCCCCCATCATCATCCTTGTTGACCGTTATCCCATCGTCATCCCAGGGGGGCTTGACTGCTCGGAGCGCCTGCCCCCCGGCCAGCTGTCATCAGCCCTGCGGGGCGACGAGGACACTGGCCGCCGCTGCTGCAGTCGGAGGAGGAGGAGGAGGACGGAAGATCACCCACCCTGGGAAGGCTATTCTTGCGGGTAGGTTAGTGGTTCTTCTGTGACCAACGGTTACCTGAACAACCGCCTCATCGCCTAATCTCAACCCCGCCGCTCATTAGGTTTAGGTTTACTTTATTTGATCAAGGGGGACAGTGTACATTAAAAAAACATTGTACAATTGTAAATGCACCCAATTTGAACCAAAAAGGCTCATTTCCATTGGCAGTCCCCCTGCCAGAAGGTACAGGCTAAAATCCTGTGTAGAAAAACTGGGTTAGCAATAAAAACAGAATACAATCAAGATAAATAACATTAGAATAAAAACACAACAAAAACACATAGACATACGATAGGGATACAGCAGGTCACAATACAGTCATGGACACAAGGACAGAGCACATCATGATTCATGACACATATTAAAAGACCCAGACATAGACAAACGCACCATATCCACACATCACACACACACACACACACACACACACACACACACACACACACACACACACACACACACACACACACACACACACACACACACACACACAACAGACACCTCAGTGTTGACAACGTCATTAACGTTACACCAAGCTGAACTGGGTCAAGCGCACTCGACCATCAAGTGAGGCGGTTTTATTTATTTATTTATTTGACTACTTTGTACAGTATATGATGTGCACTCTATATATATTCATGTACTTTTTACATACATAATACAACATTTTCATGGGTTGTTGTTGTGCCCGTTGGCCGCAGTATATTGATGTGTAATATGCAGTGCAGCTATTCTGTATTCTGTGTGGGTAACGTTATGAATGGCCCCCAGGCCCAGGCCCGGGCCCATCTCAAAATGCAGGTGATTACTGCATTCATTAATAACTATTAATAAATACAAACCACCCTTTGGTTTAGCAGGCCTACATCTTTGTCATAACAGTGCCCCCTGGATACCGGCTCCACTTCATTCATATGTAGCCTATTATTACTGAAAGAAAAAATAACAATTCTTGTTATTCTCTTAGGGGGAAACAATAGCAAATCTGTAGCAGAGTAGCCCTACCGGAAGCCTAATATCTCCCTTGGCCTGAAGCCCTGTAAGCCTAATATCTCCCTTGGCCTGAAGCCCTGTAAGCCTAATATCTCCCTTGGCCTGAACCCTAGTAGGCTAAGCCGATTGTCTGAGCACTGGCCAGGGGGGGATTCCCCTTTGGCTGACCAATAGATGTTTGGTTTCCCATGGGGGGGACCCATTTGACTATTTAGGTGGGATACCCATGTATAAACCCATGTTTAACCCACCCTCCCTCTCTCTCTCTAGGTGGTATTGCAGGAGGTATAGAGATATGTATCACCTTCCCTACAGAGTATGTGAAGACCCAGCTACAGCTGGATGGGAGAGCCAACCCCCCACGATACAGGGGCATTGGTAGGCTGTGTGTGTGTGTGTCCTTGTTTTCCTGTCCATGTCCCATTAAATTAGAAAAACTATTTATTAAGAATATTTCTGTTCTTGTGGGACAATGGTCGGACCCCACGCTGAGGGTTCCGGGTTGGATTGCGGCAAAGTGTGTTAAATGCGTGTCTGCCTGCCTGTCTGTCTGTGTTGAGACTGCCCTTTGGGTGCAGGTTAAAGGAACACACCAACGTTATGGGGAAATGCACTTACTGTCTTCACCAGCGTCGGACAAGAAGATACGTTAGATACCAATTTCCTCTCTGTGCGTTCAATAGAAAGCTATCCGGCTGCAAGCTAGCCTAGCTTAGCACAAATTAATGGAGGCAAATATGGACCAGCTAGCCTATAGCTATTGGCCAAAAACACTTCTCCCGGGGTTTTAAGCTATACTATTGATCTGTATCCGCTTCCATTCATTTGTGCTAAGATAGGTTAACTGGTATAGATCTTCTTGTCCAACTCTGCAGAAGACGGTAACATTTCCCATAGTGTTGGTGTGTTCCTTTAACCTGCACCCAAAGGGCAGTCTAACACAGACAGACAGACAGACACACTTGACACACTTTGATTTATGTATTAGAAAAATTTTGGTTGCAGGCTTTACTGACAACTGTGTGTGCGTGTGTGCGTGTGTGTGTGTGTGTGTGTGTGTGTGTGTGTGTGTGTGTGTGCGTGTGCGTGTGTGGGGGGGGGGGGGGCCTTATGTAAACAAAACGAAAGTCTTTCTCTGGTCTGCATCCCTTTAACAATTATGTGTATTGAGCTGTACTGTATTGTACCCACCCATTCTGCAACCTGGTAATAACGTTTTTAATCAATCAATGTGTGTGTCTGTCTGTCTGTAGGAGACTGTGTGAAGTTGACAGTGCAGGATCATGGTCTGAGAGGGTTGTATCGAGGTCTTAGCTCTCTGCTCTATGGATCTATTCCCAAGTCTGCAGTGAGGTATGATACGCAAGCACACACACGCACGCACGCACACACGCACGCACACACACACACACACACACACACACACACACACACACACACACACACACACACACACACACACACACACACACACACACACACACACACACACACACACACACACACACACACACACACACACACACACACACATTATTGTGGTGTAGAGCATTTTCTCACAACTAATCTCTTTTATGAATAACAATAAAAAAAAATTGAGGAATTCCAATCAGGCTTTCGTACTCTACATGGTACCGAAACAGCTCTTGTCAAAGTCGTAAATGATCTACTGCTAACTGCTGGTTCTGGTGACTCTGTTCAATTGTAATCTTCCTCCATCTGACCTCTGCTTTTTGACATGGCGGTTGATCATACTATTTTAATTAACCGTCTTGAAAAATGGGTTGGCATCTTGATTGGTTTCGCTGTTATAGTTTCTGTTGTTATAGGTAAAGCCTCTTCCTCTCTCTTGTGATGTTCCTCAGGGGGAAACTTTGGGTCCCTTGTTTTAAATTTTACATGCTTCCTTGGCTTTGGGGGATATCATTCGTAAACATAATGATGTCCAGTTCCAGTGCTATGCGGACGGCACTCACCTCTATGTCCCACCTAAGCCTGGTGAGGCAGGTCACTTTGTCCGTGTCGCGTCATGTCTCGCTGACATTAAGCGCTGGATTTCTCAGAACTTCCTTCATCTTGATGAATCAAATCCGAGATTCTTCTATTTGACCCCCAAATGCTATCAGCTCCCTACAGTCTAATCTTGGCGGCCTGTCCACCAATGTCAAATCTGCTGCCTGTTTATCTGGGGGTGATTTTTTTACCATAATCTCTCTTTTGATGGCCAGTAATTACAGTTGGACAATCGTGTTTTTCTCCAGCTCTGGTACAAAATGCTGCTGCTAGTTTCAAGTTTCAAATTTCTTTATTAGTTGTCATACAGAATACAGAATACTTTGCATGAAATGTTTATTTCTGTGTTGCTCCTGAGAGTGTGCTAGATAATAACAAGATAGTATAAAATAAGTATAATACGTATAAAATAGAAAGTCAAGAAGTACGTAAACAAGTGTAAACAACAAAATTGTTCAGTGGATCTATATATACAGTATGTACAGCTGGTACAAAAATGGTGAGGTATAGCTTAGCTTGTGGTGCCACCTTGTAGTGGTGAGGTGCAATAAGGAGGTGCAATAAGGAATGAGAATGATGTGCAATTTCCTTACCAATAACATAAATATAAATATAAAGTGTAAAGTGTGTCTAAAGTGGTAAAGTGGGTGCTACAGTGTGTTGTTTATTTAAGTGAGTGTATGTGCGCTGTGGGTGTGTTGATGGTTTGCTTATTGTTCATTGTTCATTGAGCAGCTAGACTTTTAACTAATTCTAGGAGACAAGACCATACTACACCCATCCTTGCCTCTCTTCACTGCTAGCCTGTCGTTTTTAGAGTTGATTAAGAACCACTCTGTTAAGAACTTTCAGAGACCATGGAGGTAGCTATCTCACAACATAAAGCTACACTGAGTTTGTAATATGATATTATGGCTGGTTCATATCTCTGCTGCTTTTGACCTAGTCTTTATTTGGTACTTCAACTCTTTTGCCCAGTACCTCATCACAGCTTGATTTCGATGACAATTCATGCAGTTTTACAAATCACACAGTTTTTGATCGGTCATACATGACAAGAGTTTTAGATCAGTGGTTCTTAACCTGTTTTATGTGTGACCCCTAAAGACAGAGCAATACCTTTTTCATGAGTGACCCCTAAAGACAGAGCAATTCCTTTTTCACGAGTGACCCCTAAAGACAGAGCAATACCTTTTTGCTGTGTGACCCCTAAAGACAGAGCAATACCTTTTTCACGAGTGACCCCTAAAGACAGAGCAATACCTTTTTCACGAGTGACCCCTAAAGACAGAGCAATACCTTTTTGCTGTGTGACCCCTAAAGACAGAGCAATACCTTTTTCACGAGTGACCCCTAAAGACAGAGCAATACCTTTTTGCTGTGTGACCCCTAAAGACAGAGCAATACCTTTTTGCTGTGTGACCCCTAAAGACAGAGCAATACCTTTTTCACGAGTGACCCCTAAAGACAGAGCAATACCTTTTTCACGAGTGACCCCTAAAGACAGAGCAATATCTTTTTGCTGTGTGACCCCTAAAGACAGAGCAATATCTTTTTGCGATCCCCAACATGGTCAAGCATAGACAGAATGTTGGAGGCTTCACAAGAAATAAAGCATCTCTACTAAAGATTGTAAACATGATTATGTATTTGTATATATTTCCTTGGTTCTCAACCTCGGGCTCAGGACCCCCCCCCCCCATAATCTCACAGGGGGTCACTAAATGACTTTGGGGGGGGGTCACTAAATGACTAAATTAGTTTTTATAACGGTCTTGTCACTTTGCTTTATATTACATCTCCTGTCTCACTCTTGCTTCTGCTCTTCTACTCAAGATTTGGCACGTTTGAGATGCTCAGCAATCCCATGCGAGACGCCACCGGTCGCCTTGACAACACCGGGAGTCTGGTGTGTGGTTTAGGGGCGGGGATAGCTGAGGCCATCGTCGTAGTCTGTCCAATGGAAACACTCAAGGTGGGTGGAGTTTAATGAACCCTTTCACTGCCGCACTAACCAAAACGGTTAACCCTTTCACTGCGACAATTCACAGAAGGTTAACCCTTTCACTGCCACACGACGGCCGTCGGTTGTGTGATAGTAAAGGGTTAACCTTCCGTCGTGTGGCAGTGAAAGGGTTAACATAAAGCTAATTCTTAGTCAACTTTCACCCCATTTATTTGGCTGAACCTCTCAGTTTTCTTTTCTACCAAATAAATCGTTGAGCATGGAGGCTCCACACTCACACAGTTACATACATGCACACCTGGGAGCTGCCCAGTACAACCACAGTCTGATGACGCTGTTGACCACTAGGAGCTGTCCAGTACAACCACAGTCTGATGACGCTGTTGACCACTAGGAGCTGCCCAGTACAACCACAGTCTGACACGGTTGACCACTGGGAGCTGTCCAGTACAACCACAGTCTGATGACGCTGTTGACCACTAGGAGCTGTCCAGTACAACCACAGTCTGATGACGCTGTTGACCACTAGGAGCTGTCCAGTACAACCACAGTCTGACACTGTTGACCACTAGGAGCTGCCCAGTACAACCACAGTCTGATGATGCTGTTGACCACTAGGAGCTGTCCAGTACAACCACAGTCTGACACTGTTGACCACTAGGAGCTGCCCAGTACAACCACAGTCTGACACTGTAGACCACTAGGAGCTGTCCAGTACAACCACAGTCTGACACTGTCGACCACTAGGAGCTGCCCAGTACAACCACAGTCTGACACTGTTGACCACTAGGAGCTGTCCAGTACAACCACAGTCTGACACGGTTGACCACTAGGAGCTGCCCAGTACAACCACAGTGTCTGACACTGTTGACCACTGGGAGCTGCCCAGTACAACCACAGTCTGACACTGTTGACCACTAGGAGCTGCCCAGTACAACCACAGTCTGACACTGTTGACCACTAGGAGCTGCCAAGTACAACCACAGTCTGACACTGTTGACCACTAGGAGCTGCCAAGTACAACCACAGTCTGACACTGTCGACCACTAGGAGCTGTCCAGTACAACCACAGTCTGACACTGTCGACCACTAGGAGCTGCCCAGTACAACCACAGTGTCTGACACTGTTGATACTAGGAGCTGCCCAGTACAACCACAGTCTGACACTGTTGACCACTAGGAGCTGCCCAGTACAACCACAGTCTGACACTGTTGACCACTAGGAGCTGTCCAGTACAACCACAGTCTGACACGGTTGACCACTAGGAGCTGCCCAGTACAACCACAGTGTCTGACACTGTTGACCACTAGGAGCTGCCCAGTACAACCACAGTCTGACACTGTTGACCACTAGGAGCTGCCCAGTACAACCACAGTCTGACACTGTCGACCACTAGGAGCTGCCCAGTACAACCACAGTCTGACACTGTTGACCACTAGGAGCTGTCCAGTACAACCACAGTCTGACACGGTTGACCACTAGGAGCTGCCCAGTACAACCACAGTGTCTGACACTGTTGACCACTGGGAGCTGCCCAGTACAACCACAGTCTGACACTGTTGACCACTAGGAGCTGCCCAGTACAACCACAGTCTGACACTGTTGACCACTGGGAGCTGCCCAGTACAACCACAGTCTGACACTGTTGACCACTAGGAGCTGCCCAGTACAACCACAGTCTGACACTGTTGACCACTAGGAGCTGCCAAGTACAACCACAGTCTGACACTGTTGACCACTAGGAGCTGCCAAGTACAACCACAGTCTGACACTGTCGACCACTAGGAGCTGTCCAGTACAACCACAGTCTGACACTGTCGACCACTAGGAGCTGCCCAGTACAACCACAGTGTCTGACACTGTTGATACTAGGAGCTGCCCAGTACAACCACAGTCTGACACTGTTGACCACTAGGAGCTGCCCAGTACAACCACAGTCTGACACTGTTGACCACTAGGAGCTGCCCAGTACAACCACAGTCTGACACTGTCGACCACTAGGAGCTGCCCAGTACAACCACAGTCTGACACTGTTGACCACTAGGAGCTGCCCAGTACAACCACAGTCTGACACTGTTGACCACTAGGAGCTGCCCAGTACAACCACAGTCTGACACTGTTGACCACTAGGAGCTGCCCAGTACAACCACAGTCTGACACTGTTGACCACTAGGAGCTGCCCAGTACAACCACAGTCTGACCACTAGGAGCTGCCCAGTACAACCACAGTCTGACACTGTTGACCACTAGGAGCTGCCCAGTACAACCACAGTCTGATACCGTTGACCACTAGGAGCTGTCCAGTACAACCACAGTCTAACACTGTTGACCACTAGGAGCTGCCCAGTACAACCACAGTCTGACACTGTTGACCACTAGGAGCTGCCCAGTACAACCACAGTCTGACACTGTTGACCACTAGGAGCTGCCCAGTACAACCACAGTCTGACACTGTTGACCACTAGGAGCTGCCCAGTACAACCACAGTCTGACACTGTTGACCACTAGGAGCTGTCCAGTACAACCACAGTCTAACACTGTTGACCACTAGGAGCTGCCCAGTACAACCACAGTCTGACACTGTTGACCACTAGGAGCTGCCCAGTACAACCACAGTCTGACACTGTTGACCACTAGGAGCTGCCCAGTACAACCACAGTCTGACACTGTTGACCACTAGGAGCTGCCCAGTACAACCACAGTCTTCTACTTTGGCCACTAATCAGCTCCAGTAGAGCTGTTGGAGAATAAGAGCCTTGCTCGAGGGCACTTCCGGGGCTCAAACCAGCGACCTTTCGGACACAAGCCTGCTTTCTAACCTTTAGGCCATTTAACCCTTTCCTTTCCCTATGTCAGGTGAAGATGATCCATGACCAGTGTTCTCTTCGGCCTCGCTACAGAGGCTTCTTCCATGGCGTCAGCGAGATCATCAGAGAACAGGGTAAGATAATGGCTGGCAATACAGCTATAGTGAGATCGAGAGATCGATCGATCGATCTATGTGTTACCCCTGAACTACCCTTGCTCCATCATGGGAGCGAAAAGCAGCTGCTGCCTTGTTTATCAGTTGAGCATGCCACATCGTCTTCACGTGCGTCTTCATGAAATACCTCAGCCCTATTTTTATTTGCGACCAGCAGCTAGTGTATGTCTGTCTGTAGGTCGGTCTGTCCCAAAATCAGAAAAAAAAACTAAAACAAACATTGTTTGCCATGACATGGTACACAAGACATGAAATGCGACCATATTAATGATAGATACTGTTGTGCCATTGCATCACACCAAACCTCACACCAGTCGGCCAGATGGTAATGCTAAATGTAAAACTTTGAAGAGCCATAACTCGTACACCTTCAGTCTGAAAGACATTGAACACATATCCATGGTCTACAACTTTGTCACTAGGATGACACGTCTACCATATTGAAATTCACCATTTTGAATGTTTTTGAATATGTTTTTCCCTAAAGCATTGTCAATTCTTTACAAAGGTTGACAGATTTTCGATAGCTTATTTGATTTTTCTAATATTAACCAATTAAATGGCTGCATTTATTTACATTTACATTTAGCATTTTGTCATTTAGCTGACGCTTTTATCCAAAGCGACTTACAAGTTTTGTACAAGTCAACAGGAACGGTACAACTCTATCAGCTGAGTAACAATGTTCATCAAAGTGTTGAGTGCTACAGTGTAGGTTAGTATATTAGGACAAGTGCAGGTCCCTGAAAAGTGGGGTGACATGGGCTGACTTCAGTAGGTTTGAGATCAGGCGGGCCGCTGCGAGTTGAAGAGTGGCAGTGGTCGGAAGGCCAGCAAGCAGTGCGTTGCAGTAGTCGAGGCGGGAGATGACTGTTGATTGGATGAGGAGTTGGTTGGCTTCTTTTGTCAGGAAGGGGCGGATCCTTCTGACGTTGCTCAGGAGGAATCTGCAGGTTCTGGTTGTCGCTGCGATGTGAGCGAAGAAGTTCAACTGGTGGCCACAGCTACATTCTCGACTGTGATGGAAAGGTCGGTCATGGGGGAGGATTTGGCCGGCAGGTGAAGCAATTCTGTTTTGCTTAGGTTCAGTTTGAGGTGGTTGGTCGTCATCCAGGTGGAGATGTCGGACAGACAGAGATCCGCTCAGAGATGTGGATATCTGAGGCAGGGAAGGAGAGGAAGAGTTGAGTATCATTGGCATAGCAATGATACGAGAAGGCATGAGACGTGATAATGTTACCCAGAGATTTAGTGTAGAGGGAGAAGAGAAGGGGTCCAAGGACCGAGCCCTGGGGGACACCCGTCCGCTGGGGGCGGGTGGCCGACAGGGTCCCTCTCCATGACACTTGGTAGGAGCGGTCATTGAGGTATGATGTCAGCCATGTCAGCGCAGAGCCAGCCACTCCCATTCCTGCAAGGGACACAAGGAGGATCTGGTGGTTGACTGTGTCGAAGGCTGCATTTATATAGCGCTTTTATTCAAAGCGCTTTACAATTTGTTCCTCACATTTGACCCATTCACTCACACATTCACACACCGACGGCGGAGGCAAGCACGCAAAGTGCTAACCTGCTCATCAGCAGTTAGGGGTTAAGTGTCTTGCTCAAGGACACTTTGACACGCTGCCCCGGGGGAGCGGGAATCGAACTGGGAACCTCTGGATAACCAGACGACTGCTCTACCTACCGAGCCACTGTCGACCCAATTACATTTAGAGAGAAAAAAGTGTGGGACATTTTTATTTTCTCCAAACATTATGTTTCACTATTCAAAATAAAGTATCTCACACAAAAAGTGTTTGAGGGAGTATAATTAGAAAATTACATAACAATGTGATGAACATCAATAGGGCTATAAAATAGGATATTGTGACGTATCACATATCAAAAAGATTTTTAGAGTAAATAAAAAGGCTACCACACTCAAATAGATTTTTCACATCAAAAAGTCATCATGTGGCTCAAGACCATCAGTGAATGAAAGAACCTTAATAAATATCAATCTTAAATCTTTCTTTTTTGAATTCCAACAGGTGTGCGGGGGACTTACCAGGGTCTCACTGCGACCGTGCTAAAACAAGGGTCCAATCAGGCCATCCGATTCTACATCATGAACTTGCTACGAAATTGGTACAAAGGTGAGAAGGTCAACTTGCCTCAGAAGATAATCCAGTTTTCACATTTTAGAATGCATACTCGCCGCCAATACGCCAACTGTTTTCTGAAGTACACACTGACACCATTAGTTTGGGGTCACTGGGTTAAAAACTATGCATCCCTTATCTCTGGTACATACAATACACACTAGTAGCTGTGTTAGTTTCCTCCTTGTCTCGTCTCCTTTTGTCCAACCTGGTCTTCTGGTCTCCTAGGTGATGACCCCAGACGCGAGATGCACCCCATCGTCACGGCGATGTTTGGCGCAACGGCTGGAGCTGTCAGTGTTTTCGGCAATACTCCTCTGGATGTGGTGAAGACGAGGATGCAGGTGAGGAACCAACATACACACACACATACACACACACACACACACACACACACGTGCATGCATGCAAACATACTGTACACACACACACTTATATATACACACGACACACACACGTGCACAATCATGTGCATCTACACACACACAAGAAATAGACGGGGCTCTACGGAGTTTGTCAGCTCCCTAAAATAGCAGTTAGTGTGTAAAACTGACTGAAATTACGTTTATCCACAGCTTCACACACACACACACACACACACACACACACACACACACACACACACACACACACACACACACACACACACACACACACACACACACACACACACACACACACACACACACACACACACACACACACGCAAATTATTTATTTATGTCCATAGAATCACAAACAGGCAGGGGGTGTAAACATCTCAAATTCAGTTTAGATATGAATAGACCTGCCAGCTACACATGTATGCAATTGACAACCAGGTGAACACATCCAACATTATTTGGCAGACAGCACAATGACATACAACATTCAGGGTACTCTATGCAGCTGCCAACTATGCCAGATACTGAACAATACATTGTTATCCGTTTGGCCCTCTTCCAAGTGACACCAGACACCCGCAGGCCTCTTACAACTAGTCTCTGCATGTACATGACCTAAACTACCAAACATGCTTACTGTAGCCTAGCTGTGAAATGGTCCACGCAAGTTGTTGCTATTTTAGCTGCTTGGTTAAAACACACACACACACACACACACACACACACACACACACACACACACACACACACACACACACACACACACACACACACGCACACGCACACGCACACACATGCTTGTAAATGTGAAATATGGGAACATTACATAGACTTACATGCATTCTGTAACTAACATTAACCATAACCATCACAAACAACAAAAAATCAGGACATCGCAAATTGGTAGTGTGTCCTGATTTTGTGAGTGTGGAGTCTTCAAATTGTCCTGATTTTTCACATAAACGAGGTACACACACAAAACACTAGTTATTTAAGTTATTCTTTGTTAAAACATCTTTATTCATTGATTTCTTCATGATTTCTTCACGATTTCTTCATAATTTCTTCACGATTTCGTCATGATTTCTTCTGTCATGTGCGTGTTCAGGGTTTGGAGGCCCACAGGTACAGAAACACCATGGACTGTGCCTTCCAGATCCTGAAGCAAGAGGGACCTCAAGCGTAAGTAGCCATGACCCAAGATATGAACCCTTAGACTCCCTGTGGATTCCCTGTGTGCTCCTCTTTCACCACATGTCTCTACAGTTAGGTGCAAGGAGATCAAAAGGGTCAAACAAATAACAGTATGTAATACTATAGACTGAATAATATCACTTTATCTCAATTGTACATTCATATTTACATTCTTTTTTAAAGGAACACACCAACATTATGGGAAATGCACTTACCACCTTCTCCAGAGTCAGACAAGAGGACAGATACCAATTTCCTCTCTGTGTGTTCAGTAGAAAGCTATCCGGCTGCAAGCTAGCCTAGCTTAGCACAATTGAATGGAAGCGGATACGGACCACTAGCTTAGCTTAAAACTCTGGGAGACATGTTTTTGACCAACAGCTTGACTATTGACTCTGGAGAAGACGGTAAGACGGTAAGACCCATAATGTTGGCCCCTTTAACTTAAATGTAACATACTTAACTTAACTTAACGTCTCTTCTCTTTGTAGGTTCTACAAAGGGACAGTTCCCCGGCTCGGCCGGGTGTGTCTGGACGTGGCCATAGTCTTCGTCCTCTATGAGGAAGTGATGAAACTCCTAAACAACGTGTGGAAGACTCAGTAAACCCAACAAGGAATGGTAGAGTGGAGAGAGGGAAGCACAAAACCTGACCAGTCCTGCTATTCCAGTACACAGCGCTCATTGTAGCTCTGAATGGATTATGGCTATGTCATTCCAGTTTTTCTCTTTGATATATTAAGTAAAGAGATTAATAGTTTATCCTATGGATTTTAGGATATTAATGTGCACGTAATGGCTAGGAGAGAAACTGACATTGGGCATTAGCTTTGGACCAATCCTATGAATAACTTCTGTCCATGACCCTCGACCCCTAACCCCTAACCCTCACCCCTACCAAAGGAATGTACGACAATCAGCTAGTCGTTTTGTTCAAGGGCGTTTTAGTTGCACAGAGCTGCCCAACTAGAACAGATCTCCAAAACAGATTTTCCCATTGACTTACAGAAATGAAGACACGGCTAACAGATCAAATCAAGATGTTGGCTAATGAAGGACCTAGACTAATGTTTTTCAAAGTGTGGGTCTTGGGAAGATTAAAACGAGTCCCCAAATGATTCCCTTGAAGCATCATAAGAAAACAAAGCCCTAGCAAGTCCATTGGAAAATACACTGTAGGCTAAGTCTAAAAACTGGATATTTCTGTCCTGTTAGTGTGCACAATTATCTGCCATATCAGTTTTGGGTCTAAACAATATTTATCCTGAACAAAGCTTTCAACACCACTGAGCTTGGCGATACTTCCAGGTAGAAAATTCCAAAACCGTTGCCAAAAGAAAAAGCACAGCAAATCAAAGCACAACATTTATCTGCAAGCTAGCCAACTTGAGCTTCAGAAACGTCCCAAAACGTTTGGAGTTGCCGTTTGGAGTTGCAATGCTTGCCTTTAAGCATGGCGATGAACCACTAGGTGATATTAAATTGTAACCGTCACACAATGTCACACAATGGTCATGAGGTAGGCAACACAATGGCTATGGTCACTCTGGAGCGATCTACCGGGAACTACGTTTGTTATTGTTGTGACGTTAAATGAGTGTGATCTATATTTCTCCCCCGTCTTTCCAGGCGTTAAGTGGTAGATGGGAGAGGAGTAAGGCTAATCTAATTTCAGAGGTAAAGAAGTAAATGGATTAACAGATGGTCTATAGATGTGTCGGTCGGTGCACTCTGGCGTCCATGACAAACACGAAGGATGTAGGGTGACGTCATACAAACTGTAACGGATGAGGTTAAAGGTCACATGTCATACAAGGAAAACAAGAACCTGGCAGGATTTAACTAAGGATATACAGTTACTCTTTGTAATTTCAATATGATTTGGTTTTATTTATGTATTATTATTTTTTATCTGAGTATAAAGATGCTGTGTCCACACTTGAAAACACCTGTAATGTGTCTCTCCCATGGCTGGATTGTGTCTGCATGACCTTTCCCTGCTTGTCCTCTCCATCTCTTTGATTACTCGTATGCGCATTGTGGCTGCATTGCATCCAGACTTAGAAATCTGATCTCAGTGTGAACCTGACCATCTTGGGATGGGGTCCGGCTCACTGGAGCACAATGCGAACAAAGTCCTATTTGGGACTGTGCATGGGATGTGTCCCGGGTGACAAGCTTAGATGATTAAAGTCGCATTGAAACAAGTGTAACTGTAGCCTTAATAGTCAAGTGAGGTCACTGGAAATTATAACCTAGAGACTGTTTGAAAACATAAGACATTAGAAATGTGTTGAGACTTAGCTTTCTATGACCAGCGTTACTATATATGCTGTGTGGTAGAGAGCGAACACTTATTTCTACTTCTATAAAACCATATGTGTCTTCTGATTCACCAAGCTCTTACATTCTGCAAACGAGAAGCTACCAGGAAAACTCACTCAACACACTGTGGCTCCACCTTCATTGGAATTTTACTTTGAAATAACCAGCCAAGCATCCTTTTTGAGTTCCTGTCAGCTATCGATATGAGCAAACTTACTAGGCTACCACTAGCACACTAATACACTAACCAAGTTGTCCCCTAGAATGGAATTCCACTGAAATGGGCTATATTTTGTTTAGTGTTATCTTTTAGTGTTCGGAAATGCAGATAAAAGTGGCACAGCACAAATGTTTGGCGCTGTACCTGCACATTGAAGAGGGCCTCATGTGTGCTGAAATGTTGGTGCTGTGTGCTTTAAAAAAATCTTTATTTGTTTTTAGTGCAGGCCTTTATCTCACTGACTACAGTGTTCCACTGGTGTAACACATCATAGTTGTTTTCTAATCGTTGAAACGGGTTGAGTGCAGTGTGCTGCTTTCCTCATAGAACCTTTACTTTGAAATAACTGCACAGCTACTACTCAAAATATCACTCACATCTCGTATACAGGAAGGTACACTTTGATCTGGAACACGTTGAGGTATTGTACTCACTCTCCTGTCAATAATAATAATAATAATAATAATAATAATTCATTTTATTTATATAGCGCTTCTCAAAGACCCGAAGTCGTCAACGTGATCCAATTACGCCGTGTTGTTAGAACATGCAATATACATCCTGGTTTCTTAAACTATTGGTTGTGGACCTCGGGTCCACATGACAGTGGTCATATGTTTGTGATCAGTTTCAATGAGTCTGGGTCCCACGACAAAAAAATTGAAATCTAATTTGGGTCCCTGACCTGAAAAGTTTAAGAAACCATGGTTAACAACAAGGGACTTGAAAGAGATACTGTTAACTGTACAATGTATTGTACTGACGTGCATTAGCTACAGTACTATTGCAGAGGCAGCAGAATATGGCTGCATGTATTTTGATGTAGCACCTGTCCTGCTCTCCATAGACGGGAGCTTGCTGAGTTACTGACGCTGCTTCAGACAGGGGTGTGCGTTACCACCTGTGAACCTCCTGCAGACAGAGTCACTTCCTTCAAAGATTTTCCTCTTTATCTCTTTTCATAATATTCTTCTCATGACTCACGACTTTCCTATCACTATTGCGCACAACCAACCAGCTCGTTGCCTACTGTTAGTGGTAATCACTTGTTATTTCAAGTACAATCGCCTGTCGTTTGCCTACCAAGAAGTCTATGATGATGATGTAATAATGGAATACTTAGTGGAAGGACAAATTCATAGCATCAAAAAAACATGTCAGAATTCTATTCATAGTCCTTGAACTAAGCATGAAGTTGTCGTCCTGTGGACGCATTTTCAAGATCGGCACATTAGAAAGTTGCAGAAGAAAACAACATGTGGGTTTCACCCTCACTCTCTAAAATGTTGTGGGATGGCGTGCATGGGTCCCACTTAAGTTCACTCAGAAGCTAAATGTATTCTGAGCTCAAACTTAAAGGAGCTGTAATCGCTACAATCACTGTCCAAATCATTCCGGAAGTTAAGGGTGAAAAAAAAGTTATATTTCCAGAATTTTAAGATTGAGTCTATTTTAATATAGGGAATCTTCGTCAATGACTACAGCCTAGATTAATACAAACAAATGTACTCCTATCGGGGGTGAATTGACTGCATATAAACACTGTTGGGCTAGAGTAGTCCAGCTGCCTTTGATCCAAATTAATCCTCAAAGTGACTGTGATTACCTTGAGGATGTACTGTAATGGTAAGCCAGTGGAACAAACCGCTTCCCAGTCATGCCTGCATGTAAACATCTTCTATATGACTATCTTAAATCTGTACATGCGAGACAAGGTAACCTGCAGTGCTTATGTGTCGTTAACCCTTTCAGGTGTAGGTATTTTGGAATGTTTTCTCAAGAATTCTGCTTCTTAGCTTCCAACGGCCAGTAGCCATTGTGACGTCCTCATCAGAACGTTCAGCTCTACACAGCTGTACACATGAAAAGAGTTGTAACTTCTCAGGCTTCATTCTTAAAAGGTAACCCTCTAATCTTCAGTCAGTGGACCCGCTCTTGGCTCATATTGCTGCTGTGGCGTCTCTTAACGCTTCACTCGCTTCCCACAGTGTTTACAGATATTCAAAGGTAAGGTGGGGGAGGGGAGTGAGACAGAGCTGCTCCACAAACAACCTTAACAAGCCACACTAGGTTTTTTGCACAAAATACCTTAAACTTAACTCTTTGCCAAACTAACTTCTGCAGAATCTCACTTGAAAACACTGCAGATAGGAGATAACCTAATATACTATGTTGTACACTAAGAGCATTCAAATATTATTTATTCATTATTTATGCACTGTCTTCTCTGTAAGCACAGTTTTGTATTGTATGAGTCTACATTTGACATATTCCTGCGTTGTTGCTTTATATAAATGGGCTAACTGCATGTCTGTATACGCACACAATGGTTCAGGAATGGCTTGATCATACGGAGTTCAGGAGATCCATTTGGAAAGCTGTTAAATATAATTGATGATAAAAAAAAAAGTGGTAATATTAATTTGTATTGATAACCTTGACCAAAAAAGGAAAGCTGTCACAGATCAGCTTTCCATAGTGGATCTTTAGCACCAAGGTTTAGAAGTCTCTGCTAACATTTGTAACTAACCACCTCTCACTGGCTTTATAATAAACTTGTTATTAACAAGCTGAATCGGTGTGAGACTGTGATTTTATCATTTATTTATTGAACTCTTTAGTATTGTCTACTATTGTCCATAAGAGTCTGTCGGTCCTGTACTGTATACAGTTGGATGTGCGTGTGCGTGCTCTCTGCCTCAGTGTGTAGGCGAGCCTGTCTTTACTACACAGACCAGAGGTCAACAGACTGAGGCTTAACCGACTGACGGAAGAGAAGATTAGAGGCTGACGGAGGAGTCATTGGCATTAACATCACAGAGGAGAGATTAGCTGCCCCACCTGTCGCCTAGTCACCTATATAGTTCACCAGGCGAGGCCCTGTAACGCTGTAAACACGTGCCGCTCTCAAATGTAGGCCAGTTAGTTTCCCCACCCGTGAGTTACTCCTCCTCTCCTCGTTCTCCATCTGGTACTCCTACTGTGCAGTTGACATTGAGAGAGAAGGACGACGTCGACATCTTTATTCCAGGCAGTGTTGCCATTTTTTATATTATAACAGCTGCTTCCCTGAAAATTGATCACCATTATTGTCATGGGGTGTAAATGATGGACTGTGAGTAAACAGATGTGGCAGAAATAGGGCTGACCCCTATTAGTCGATTAGTCTACTAATCGGTCGAAAGGAGCCGTAGTCGACTGGCCAACCTCTTAGTCGAATATAAAAAAAATATATATATATTTAAATTATTATAATTTTTTTGTATCATTCTTTCCAAAAGAAAAGAGGCCTAGAACATTAGGCTAACGCTAATGGCACGCATACTTAAGCATTACATCACACGCAGGAGTGGTTTGTGACCAATAAACCATGCCTAGGGGTGGTTGTTAGGCCCGAGGCGCAGCCGAGGGTCGTTAGACCCCCCTAGGCATGGTTTATTGGTCACAAATCACGACTGCACGTGGTGTAAAGCTTTTATACAACTGCCAGATTCATCCAACCTTATTTCTATACAATAAACACACATTAATCGAAGATTTATTGAAAAAACCATCCGCCAGAAAAAGTAGTTCCCACAACTCCATGTGGAAGCAGCTTGAAGTGCATCCAACCAAACTAACACATCCAACTGTGTATTATTGGAATGATTGAGAGAAGTTGCCTCATGTGGAAGCAGCTTGAAGTGCATCCAACCAACTAACACATCCAACTGTGTATTATTGGAATGATTGATTGAAAATTTTATTACCAGATGCAGAATATAAAGTAGGTAAAACAAATTAAAACGTTTTCTTTGCCCTATAGGAAAAAAACGTTTTCTTCGCCCTATTTTTTTATTTATTTCTTTTAGCCTAAACTTAACCAGTTGGAAACCAGGGGTACAGTAATAAAATTAGCAATCAACCAATCAATCAATTCAATAGACCATGCTCACTTAAAACAGCGCTGCTTCTCTCTCAGTCTGACTCCCCCGCTGTTGCAGACAGGAGTGTGTGTGTGTGTGTGTGCGTGTGTGTGTGTGTGTGTCACAGTGTGTGTGTGCGTGTGTGTGTATGTGTGTGTGTGTGTGTGTGTGTGTGTGTGTATGTGTGTGTGTGTGTTTGTGGGTACGCCAGCGACAGTGTGAGAGAGAACGCTGCAGTCAGTAGAAAGTAGGAAGGAAGAAATTTAAATCAATCAATTAATCTATCAATCAATCCGCGATTTTTCTTTTGTTCTAGATTGAGTCAAGACCCATCAATTACATCATCCAACATTGTTTAAAGGACTAACACATTCCCCTTGACAGAATCGCTTCATATTTAGTCGTTATGGTGCTTTCAACATAACCATTTGTTGTCCGCGATCTTGTTTTCTCCCGGAGTGAGCCGGGGAGGGTTATGTGATTTGGTTGTGGGCGGGTCCTGAGCCCAGGACCGTGGATTGTTGCCAATAAAGACGTGTGAATGGCCAATCAGAATCGAGAAATTTGCATGCCGTTGTATAACAGAGGCTAACTGCCTACGAAAACGCACAGAGGCACTGAAAGAGGATTTCACCCATCTAATATCAAGATGTATCCATCAGTGGACCAATTGCATGCTTTTGCAGAGGACAAGAAGCCTTCAGTCGACTCCTTCAGACATTAAGCACCCCCCACAGCCCAAATGGAATGATAAAAAAATAATAATAAAATAAATAGTAGTTGACCAATAGTCGACTAACGGCAAATTTTGGCCAATCATAGTCGACCATCCAAATCCTTAGTCGGGGAAAGCCCTAGGCAGAAAGCAGGTGAGAGGTTAGCCTGTTATTATAAACTGCGAGAGAGCACTTGCACGAGTAGGCTCTCTATAACGGCCTCCCAGCGGGAGAGGCAGCCTGGACGGACACCGATGTCTCTGCTGGCCAGAGTTGAACCTTACCGCACACATACACGTGTCACACAGCCTGTGAAAGGGAAACGTGCGGCCGCGCTGAAGCCGTGTTGTGGCCTGCCCGCACGTAGCCAGAGGCTCCACTGTCTTTAAAGCAACTGGCTATACCTTTCAGAATCAGCACCCGCCAACTTACATCCTTTTACGATGCAACATTCCTGGCTATCTCTGGCCAGCTGTCCGATAGTGTCTGGGTTCCACAGCCGTAAAGGATGTAGTTTATACATTTATCTTTCATTTGGAGGTATAGTAGGAATGGTTAAGGTGAGCGTTGAGATAGGTTTATAAACAACTGTTAGGCAAAGATTAGGATTGATTGATTGATTGAAAACTTTATTAACAGATTGCAGAATGGGTACAGTACAGTACAGCTCAATACACAATATTGTTAAGGGGATGCCTGGGCCCTATTCCCCGTACCTGGTTCAACTAAGTCGATCAAGAGTCACATTATCCAGATTCAGTTAACCCGATGTTTGAAGCCGGGATTTTCCTGTTCCTCGAAGGTGGATTCAGTCTCGTTAACTCAAACCAGACTTGAGACCCAGGATAAGTGCGCGCGGCCGCTTCAGTTGAAAAGCCAGCACGTATCGATAGCAGAGATCCTGATTCTCTAGCGGCATTGATTGATTAATTGATTTAAAACTTTATTAACATATTGCAGTACGGCTCAATCGCCTCGCCGACAAGTTAAATGCGTTATCTATAGGCTAATTTTAAGTCCCTCATTACCTCAATCAATCAGATTATATTTCTTTAAACTTGCCTGCTGGATTGAATAATCAAATGAGATCTTGCTAGCGAAAATAATTAGTTAAACTGTTATACAGAATAACGATACGGCTCTCTTACCCATTGATTGATGTATGGTCGATCTTTTACTTATCTCCACTGTGGTGTAACGGGTTCTTCTTTTGACTTTCACGCAGACGACCGGGGTTCGAAACCTAGTCTTTTCCTTCTTTTTGCAATGTAGGAATAATTCAATTTGGTGCACGTTGAGAGCTATATAAAGAATGTCATCCTCAATGCATGTAGATTTATAATATTTTAACTTAAAACTAGGCTACCTTTGCGTATAATCATTAATATTATATTCCAAAAAATTATATTGGAAACACGGGGTTTCGAACACCGGTCGCCGGGTTGCCAGGATTGAGCACTACCGCTGCACCACTGTGCCAGATGGGATAAATTCATTGTTTATACATTAATGAACGAGAGACCCGTGTTTAGAATATTCTTTATTTTGAATGAAGTTTTATCTCTTTATTCTCATTCATTAATGTGACGTCAACGGCTAATTCAATTTCTCAAATCCGTCAAACAGCGCATCTCATCAGACATTTTAATCCCAGTTACAATATCACACAAGATCCACAATCCACGCATAGACACTTCAATTTTATGCTTGAATGAAACAAAATCCAGGCGCTCCTCTCCTTCCTCGCTCCTCATCCACAGCGGAGAATATGAAAGGAATCAGAGCCAAACGAGCGATAGGTTTCAATCATTAAGGATATCCCCGCGGGATTCACATTTGCAATGCTGCGCGTTGTTAAAATAACCACATAATGTGTACATCGCACCGAGCGAGCGCCACGGTATATAACGTGCATTATTTAGGACAAAGTGAATTTAGTATCAGCATTTTGGGTCTATTTTACATTTCAAAAGCCCCCTCTGGAAGAATGGAGCACAAAAACGTAATTCAGAATGGTATAATGCAGATCCTAGACTGTGGGAATAATTTCAGGAAACGCGCTGTCACTTCTTTGCGGGGGCGTGGCGATGGTTCATCCGGCTAACTTGAACTTAAACCCTGCTCTCGACCAGGCTCAAACTTTTTGATCTGTTGTCATGGTGATTTAGACAATCCAGCTTCGGGGAACGGGAAAGTCCGGCTTAAGTCAGACTTGACCGAAAGTTATCCGGCTAACTCAGTTATCCAGGTACGGGGAACGGGGCCTGGACTTTCGTCTTGTTTACATTAGGGTCCCCCATTTTCAATTCATAATGACATTTATGACATACACAACATACAGATATACAGTACTGTTACATTTGTGACATACAAGATATGCAAATATACAGTACAGATCCTAACAGTAAATATAGGGAACTGTACAAGGAGGGGGTGGGTGGGTGGGAGGGGGGTTCAGACATTTACGGGGGCCAGTTTCGAATTGCAGCCTCCCATAGGTGCTCTTTGAGAGAGGTTTTGAAGGTGGGTAGGGATTCACATTTTTTACGGCTGTGGGTAGGGCGTTCCACATTGATGTGGCATAATTGCGAAACGTGTTTAGTCCCTTGTTTGAGCCGAATCTGGGTTGAACATGATTTGTGGAGCTCCCTCTGGTGTTGTGGTCATGGTCTTCCCTGACCTTTGGGAAGTATTTCGACATGTACATGGGTACCATCGTGGTGTAGTGTATCTTCTTGCAAGTTGCATAGTTGTAGTACCCTTGAATGAGTGCTCCTGTTAGAGTCTTCAAGGTATTCTTGTTTACCAGAGAGGAGATCCGCTACAAGAATCTTGTTCGTTGGTTGACGTTTTTAATTTGGTTGCCATTTTCAAAGATTTGCCTCTAGGATGGAACCCAGGTAGGTAATTTCATCTTTCCTTGTGACAATATTGTCACCCACTGTAACAGAGAAGCCGTTAGCCTGGCTGAGTTTGTTATTTGATCCAAAGAGAATGGACTCTGTTTTACCCAGGTGTAATGATAGGTTGTTATCAGCGAGCCAGGTGCAGATGAGGTATGAGAGGATGAGATACGTCTTTGTAGTGTAGGATATTGTGGATATCATGAAGAACATGCTCAGTCAATTGAGATCCGGTTAATACGGTTTATTAGCCAGACAGATAGAAATATATACAAGATAGTAGTTAGATACATGGCTGAGGCTTCTGGCCCACGTGACCAGCTGAGCACCACCCATAGGTATTGGAGTGGTTAAAATCAGAGCATTATTAATAAAAGAAAAGGGTGATATCTATTCCCACATCTCTGATATCAAAATAACACACAGACCTTAATCCAGTCAATCAAGTCATGATGAATTGTGTATGTAAATATTTCTATTTTAAGCTTTTCTTTCAACCACCAAGCTAAAGATTTCAATTGACTTTTATTAAGTAAATTATTAACCATCAGATTACCATCACATTGTTAAACATTTTGAATTACTATGTGATTATTAGACCCAAACCAAGACGTTTTATTTCACATTAACAAGCGGCATCTGTTTCTATATAAAAGCCATTGTTGGAGATCTTCTCCCTTATATCACCTCATTATTGAACTGTGCTTCTGGACCTTATCATACTCGCTCCAATAATTGGCTTACACTTCAAACCCCCCAGAGTTTACACTGAACTTGAAAAATCTGCGTCCCAGACTCATGCAACATGCTGGAATGTACCTTAAAATACATTAGTATCTTTTGGTCAGTTAAAATCTTTAATGACCAACCATTTCACCCCAGTCTTCAGTTGTTTTAAATTGTTTTATTGATTGACTTTCTTGTTTTTATTTTTTATATTCATTGGGTTGTATTTTTCCTTGACATTGTAAATAAGAGTTCACTCTCAACTGTGATCTTTCGAGATTGAATTGAATTTGTAAATCATGCCTCATATACATTTATTTGTAGATGTATTGTATTGTGTTTTCTATTTTTGTAATTGCATATGGCTGTTTATAAATACATTTATGTGGCTGCACAGAGTGTGTGGACTTTGGCTAATTGAGTGATAAACGCCCCATTTCTCATGGGTAGCTGTGTGAAGAGTGATCATTGCCTTTGTCCTCTTGTGACTCTGCTGAAGACACAGTCAGCATGTTGGAGACACCCGGAATAAAGGCATTAACTACCCCTCTGCTCCTGTGACCTTTTCTTGGACTGTTTAGTGTTGATGCTTCACATGCTATGGAACAAAGTGCGTCACATGTATTTACATAAAGCATGCAACTGTATAGCAGGTCTCATTCATGCATTCTCCTGGAGCTGGAGCTGGATGACGTTCCACTGTCAAACTGTTAGCAGAAGGGTAGTATTTATGGGGAGTGAGTTGAACTTGCTCCTCTAACTCCATTACACAAGCAAGAGTGGGTTTAACAGACCACCTTACATGTCAGGACTGACTATATTTGAAGCATGGATACCATATTTCATGTAAATCCAATAGCGGAAAATACAAAGAGTGATGCATATTGACCATTTCCACCATGCCAATCATTTTGGACAGCTCTTATTACTATGAAACTGTCTTTGAGGGTCAACATGTTTTTCTTATCATATTTTTAAACATTCCCATATAACGCTTCACTCCTTAGGGCTTTCACTTCTAAAAACATTTCCTTGATGGTTATTTACAAAGCCTCTCAAAGTGGCAGCACTGATCTAGAGTCAGCTCCAGTCTGTTAGTTTGAATAATGTCATGGGGACAAGTGTTCCTGGTCACTGATCTAGAGTCAGCTTCAGTCTGTTTGAATAAGGTCATTAAGGACACGCATTCCTGGACACACTGTCCCTGGATCAGAACTCCTGTTCTGGGAAGCTTTATGAATATAGACCCTGAGACATCGCTGGTCATGACTACCGTCACCTGACACAATGTTATTGTTGACAAGCACAACTCTGCAGTGAGTTGCTGACTTGGCTCCAGCCAGCAGGTTGTCCGACACTAACAGGCGGGTATAGCAACATGGGTTACTGACTGGGTATAAAAGGCAAATACCCCGGGGCCCCTCAACACCAGAGGCCCCCAGAGAGACTCAGGATCCACATGTAGATTAACTGCATTATTTCACTCATTTCAGTTTGAACATGTGGCCATGTAAGCATGGTTTTAATTAAAAGAGGCCCCAGCATAGTTTTTTTGTCAGATATGTTTAAAAGGCCCTTTAAGTGTTCCAGAGCAGTGGGGGCTTTGCCCACAGCACCGTCTCTCTCAGGGGCCCCTGTACTGGTATAATAGACACGTCTGTCCCACAGCACCGTCTCTCTCAGGGGCCCCTGTACTGGTATAATAGACACGTCTGTCCCACAGCACCGTCTCTCTCAGGGGCCCCTGTACTGGTATAATAGACACGTCTGTCCCACAGCACCGTCTCTCTCAGGGGCCCCTGTACTGGTATAATAGACACGTCTGTCCCACAGCACCGTCTCTCTCAGGGGCCCCTGTACTGGTATAATAGACACGTCTGTCCCACAGCACCGTCTCTCTCAGGGGCCCCTGTACTGGTATAATAGACACGTCTGTCCCACAGCACCGTCTCTCTCAGGGGCCCCTGTACTGGTATAATGTGGCCCTGGGTAGTAGTGAGGCACGTGATTGGTTGCCTGGCTGATGACACTCAGAGAAGCTTACCACCTCCAGCTGGAGAATCCATGGTATTGACTGGGCAGGTCAAGGGGAAAAGAAAGATTTTCTGCTTCTGATCTCTGAAAGACGACAGTCATCATTTTAGATGCAGGTTGGGTGAGTGTTGTCCTATTTTACTATGTCATTGTCACGTTGTGTAACAGAACACATATTTCTGCTGATCCAATTGAAAACAAGTGCTGTGGTGAGATTACCTTTCATGAATTGTTAAATTATGACAACTTGTCTTTATTCAACGTCATATCAAAGTGCTGTCTTTAAATGTACTATACACAGCCGTTGCAATAGCAAATACTATAGTCACTAGTATTCAAATGTTATATTCTTATGTGATTTCATTATAAAAACAAATACTTACATTCTTACATGTCGGCTGAAAATATCAATCAATATTTAATCAATAATTAAATAATTAATAATATAACATTTTCAACTACACATACTCCCTCTCCTAGTCAGTCTCTCTCTCTCTCTCTCTCTCTCTCTCTCTCTCTCTCTCTCTCTCTCTCTCTCTCTCTCTCTCTCTCTCTCTCTCTCTCTCTCTCTCTCTCTCTCTCTCTCTCTCTCTCTCTCTCTCAAATAACACACACCCAAAAATGTCATGACACAGGTATACGCAAGACAATTGGTATTGATTCATATAGACATTTGCAACATCAGATATTTTAGGATCATTCAATGATCAAAACGTACTGTAAACATTGGGGGAGGGGGGGGGAGAAAAACAAGGCATAACGGTATTGCATTGATGTCGGGAACAACAGTTGAATAACAGGAAACATTAAGACATGCTCAAACCTAAAATAAATATCTAGATGGATAAACATACATCTAAAACACTCTTTTAAATTGTTTCTGATTATTTTAATAGATGTTATATATTATTAATTTGTACATATACTTTGGACACAATTTAATTATTGTCTTCTGACATAAAAGCAGACATTAACATAAATGTTTGACTTGGTCAAAAATATAAGCATCCACATCAAACTCTCAAGTTGAACAGATGAACAAGTTGTCATTACATTTATATAAAATTACATTTATAATATTTAGAAATTGAAAAGTAATAATCAAGTACAAATCATGATAGATAATGTTGAAATAGAAAGAGTTTATGAAAATAAATTCTTGGGAGTTGTTATCATGTAGAGACAGAAATGTTGAAGTCCATTGCGATGTTGCACAAAACAAAATATATTCTCAATCCAAATTCATTACATATATTGTACCATTCTTTAATAGTTCTATACATTACCTACTGTGTGTGTTAGGCAAAACACACAAAATGTAATACTACAGACAAGAGCTATAAGAATTGTAAACAGAGCGGATTATCATGTTTTAAAGTCCATTTGTTGGACTTTAAAACTACACAATTAATGTTTGAAGTCAAAAATAAGATGCTTCCAGACAGTATCTCCAGAGGTTTTTAACATATCAATATCTAACAAATATTAGAACAAATGCAAAACAAAGACGTGTATCAGTTAATTTGAGTTAATTTGTGGAATAGTTTTGAAAAATAAATGAAAATGTGTAATATACTAAATAGATTCAAAACGTTTAAAAATTAAATAAGAGGATTGTTTGGGACTTTTGAGTATATATAATATACATACCGGTATGTAAAAATACATATATATTCTCAGTGTATACATTTGGCGGACCTGTGGGTTCCAGTGGTGTCATTCCCTGGATAGTTAGTTTGAGTAAGGTCATGAGGACAAGTGTTCCTGGTCACTGATTGAGTCAGCTTCTGTTTGTTAGTTTGAGTAAGGTCATGAGGACAAGTGTTCCTGGTCACTGATCTAGAGTCAGCTTCTGTTTGTTAGTTTGAGTTAGCACAGCGATGAAACCACATTGAGTTGCTGACCTGGCTGTTGAGTACAGCGAAGAAGTCACATTGAGTTGTTGACTTGGCTCCAGCCAGCAGGTTTTCCGACAGTAGGTGGAGGGGGTAGTGACATGCCATGGAATAGACCAGGTAAGGCAAATACCCCAAGGAGTGGGGCCCAGGGTGGATTCCCCTTTTGCTGGCTGGTACAGCATGTTTCAGGTGGGTTAGAGTGATGCCGTGTCCTGCACGGGTTTCTCTGTGGTGGGAGCTGGTCAAATACATGTACAGTACTGGTAACAAGAGTAGACCCCTGCCTGAAGCCTAGTAAGCCTGAGATCTTTCTTCGCCTGAAGCCTAGTGAGATCTTTCTTGGCCTGAAGCCTAGTAAGCCTGATATCTCCCTTGGTCTGAAGCCTAGTAAGCCTGATATCTCCCTTGGTCTAAAGCCTATAAGCCTGATATCTCCCTTGGTCTGAAGCCTAGTAATCCTAATATCTCCCTTGGTCTGAAGCCTAGTAATCCTAATATCTCCCTTGGTCTGAAGCCTAGTAAGCCTGATATCTCCCTTGGTCTAAAGCCTAGTAATCCTAATATCTCCCTTGGTCTGAAGCCTAGTAAGCCTGATATCTCCCTTGGCCTGAAGCCTAGTAATCCTAATATCTCCCTTGGTCTGAAGCCTAGTAAGCCTGATATCTCCCTTGGTCTAAAGCCTAGTAAGCCTGATATCTCCCTTGGTCTGAAGCCTAGTAAGCCTGATATCTCCCTTGGTCTAAAGCCTAGTAAGCCTGATATCTCTCTTGGTCTGAAGCCTAGTAAGCCTGATATCTCTCTTGGCCAGGGACAAAAAAAATCGGAAAAATCGATATTGCGTCAAACATTGGAGTAGGACACATGCGCAGTTACAATTTGGACGCATTTTGTCCCTGAACACTCCACCAGTGCAATTTGAGCATGCACCATACCCTCATCTCCCATTGGATGGCTGACTGGTAACTTAGTCTACATTTATTAGCCTTGGCCAGGGAGGGGTTCCCTATTGGCTGACATGTAGATGTTTTCCCATGCAGGGGACCCAGGTTTGAATACAGGTGTATTACATTAACACTCATTACAGTGATAATACAATGATCTTGTGCTCTTCAGTAAGGCAACACAAGTAATACTTGTATAACTTTTTCAGTGAGAAGGAGATAATCTTGCTATAAATACAAACGGTGAACTACAAAGACTAGGCGTTTAAAGTAGGAACGGTAGGTAAGTAGCATATAGGGCTTTAAGTTCCTGAACTATTCCTTTAATGTGTGATTATTTAATTAAGTTACTTTGTAAAAGATAGCTAATGGTGTAAATTAATAATGTGGTTTTTAATTGCATATATTCAGTTATTTCTCACTGAACCTGTCCCGTCACACCTGTACGCAAATTACAGTTTTAAATACGATGGATTTATCCAATTGGATCCAAAACCAAACCGTGTTTAAAATCTAAAGATTTTAGGATGCATAGAATCATTGGTTAAATAATCTGATTTTAATTGTTATCAATGAATTAGTCTACAGTGTGTATGTGACTGCAAAATATATATATATAACTCAGTAATGTAACCTCTGTAACAGTAATGTAACCTCTTAACCTCTGTAACAGTAATGTAACCTCTTAACCTCTGAAACAGTAATGTAACCTCTTAACCTCTGAAACAGTAATGTAACCTCTTAACCTCTGAAACAGTAATGTAACCTCTTAACCTCTGAAACAGTAATGTAACCTCTTAACCTGTGTAACAGTAATGTTATTTGTTGTGTCCATTGGTGGTTTGAGAAACCAGGCCTTCCGTGACCGCACGCTTAGAGTCCAGGATCTGCAGGGTAAACACAACAACATGCCCCGGTAAAGATGTTACGTTTAAATGTGTTGGCAATAAAAACCAATATAATAAAGATTTATAATTATGTATTGCATACAGAAGGCGTTTCCTGCGGTTCAACTGTGTACTACAATTTCAATGTTTTCTATAGACTGTCTCGTTTATTGCACTTGTTACTATGACTTAAAGGTAGCATCTGTAATGTTGTGAAACAGTGACCTCTAAATGTCCCCCTCTTGGTATTGCACTTCTTGGTCTTTATTTGCAGACTCACCTGGAAGTTATCGCTGAGGCCAACGATCCTCTGCATGTTGGTGCTGTAGTAACCCAGTATGTACTGACCTCCGAGCAGAGGCACGTGATCTTTATTCATAGAGACCTGCACACACACACACACACGCACGCACGCACACACACACACACATACATGTATTTGTAATGCACCACACCATCAATACAAACAAACGTTTTCAAAATGTGATTGGCAGATAAAACTGAACTTTGAATTGAACTTCACCTGTATGACCTCACTGGTCTCCGGCAGCTCACTCTCTCTCACCCAGACGAAAGCTTCATAAGCGAATGCACTCTTAAACCCTGCGCACTGTGCAGTGTGGAGAGAAACATGTGTTTACATTTGAAAAGCCTGCACTCAGTTTACAAAACAGATTTACTATACATGTCATTCTTGAGGCAACATCTTGAGGCACTATGAATGTAAGTCTAGAAGATACTTCTTTGAATGATGGATATGTTCATAAACAAAAACAAAACAGTGGGCCCCGCCACAACAACAACAACAACAACAATGCAACAGAAAATGTTCAGGTAGCTCTCTAGCTTCAAACAGTGTTCTTACTTTCCTCTGAAGTTTGTTTATTCGGTTATAAAAATATGACTCTCAGTTCCAAAGTTCTCTCCAAAAGCAAGCCCACATACAGTAGTTCACCTTTATAATCGAATATATAGAATATTTCTCGTCAGGTTTGTCCTGTTACCTTGTAGAGACCGATCCAGTCCCACGTAGAGGACATGAAGTCCTCCTGGATGGTGTAGTTGAGGACCGCCTCCTGGTCCGCGCTCCACACATCCTCAGGGGACAGGTGCACCAAGGGCGTGTCAAAACACTTCCTCAGCTGCACAATGGTAATCACAATCACAATCACAATCACAAAGGTCTATATTGCCAAATAGTTTTCACATACAAGGAATTTTATTTGGTTGTAAGTCTCTGGTATCATTGCTATATTATGTTGAATCATCTCCCTTTCTGAAAAGTTCAGTTCAGTTCAGTTCAGAGTTTTTATTTGCCACATGGAATAATACAATCATAGTTTCTTCATTAAAAAAATCATAAATAGCCATTCCATGGACAAAAGGAGCAGGAAGAAGAATAAATCTTATAATTACCTGCCCCTTATTCCTAAACTAACATGTTTTTCCTTAATGGTCGGCGTATAACCTTATTTACACAAATAATCATTTATACCATTATAAAAGAAACACAATCCACAGTTAAACAAGAAAAATAATAATAATAATGATAAAGAATAAAGAAGAAAAGAAAGAGAAGAGAAAAAAAAAAAATCTCACTATTCAGATCACATTTTGATTTTCATACTGACTAAATATTTTTTTTTATAATTTTTTTTGAATTGATAAACACTGTTACATCCCTTAAGCTCGCTATGGAGAGAATTCCATAACTTTACACCAATAACTGAAGGACACATCTGTTTAAGTGTGGTACGTGCAAACTGATGTTTAAAATTGTATTTTCTCCTACTAAACTCACTTTCTAAATGAAAAAGATTTTGTAGTTTTTCTGGCAGTGTATTATTTCTTGCCCTAAACATAATTAACATTGTTTGAAACTTAACCATGTCTTCAAGTTTAATTATTCTAGATTTAATAAATAATATATTTGTGTGTTCTCGATAACTCACTTTATGTGTGATTCGTACAGCCCTCTTCTGTAGTATATATAATGGTTTTATATTTGTCCCATAAGTATTCCCCCATACTTCAACACAATAACTGATATAAGGTGAGATGAGTGAGCAGTAGAGTGTTCTCATTGCCTCATACTCTAACACATCCTTTACTTTATTCATAACAAAAATACTCTTGGACATTTTTTTTTTAACGTGTGCTATGTGCGATTTTCATGTTAATTTATCATCCATAATCACACCAAGAAAACGAAATTCATTAACTCTCTCTATATCAGCTCCATCTATGGTCAGTACTATATTTTCATCTAGTTTTCGATTGCCAAAAATCATAAATTTAGTTTTTTTCAGATTCAGTGATAGCTTATTTACATCAAACCATTTCTTTAGCTTTGTCATTTCATACACAATATATTCAGCTAGTTCCTTTAAATTATTTCCAGAACAAAAAAAATGTGTATCATCAGCAAACAAGACTGAAAAGTCTCTGGTATCATTGCTATATTATGTTGAATAATCTCCCTTTCTGAAAAGTCTCTGGTACCATTGCTACTGTATATTATGTTGAATCATCTCCCTTTCTGAAGTCTCTGGTACCATTGCTATATTATGTTGAATCATCTCCCTTTCTGAAAAGTTTCTGGTATCATTGCTATATTATGTTGAATCATCTCCCTTTCTGAAAAGTCTCTGGTACCATTGCTATATTATGTTGAATCATCTCCCTTTCTGAAAAGTCTCTGGTACCATTGCTATATTATGTTGAATCATCTCCCTTTCTGAAAAGTCTCTGGTACCATTGCTATATTATGTTGAATCATCTCCCTTTCTGAAAAGTCTCTGGTACCATTGCTATATTATGTTGAATCATCTCCCTTTCTGAAGTCTCTGGTACCATTGCTATATCATTCACTGTCCTCTCATACAAGCCCTTACCTCCAGGCTGAAGGTTCCTATGACAGGTTTATGGTCACTGACTCCATAAGTCATGTCACAGGTGTAATTGTCCTGGATGACTTGGATTGGATACTCATCCTGCCCGTCATCAGTGGAAGTCGATGCCCGATCGTCGTCGTCGTCATTTTCTGGGGGCGGGGTTTTGGGCTTGATACGCCAGAGGATACGGTCTGTCCAGGCTGGCTTCCTCTTCTTACCACTGAGAAGGGACAGGGTGGTATATCACAATGGACTTTATTCACAGACATGCCATAGCAGGATATACATCTGCCTACAGCTAATTACTTTAAAACCACATAACGTGCAACGGCCCGGCCCCGGGCCCTCTTTAGGACGATTTGCCCACCGGCGCGATACGTCACTTTGCGAGCGTCTGGCAGAGTACACGCAGAGTCAGATTACCACCCCGGACTCCCGGGGCTCTAGCTCCATCAATCATTTGCCGTGCGAATCACGGATCTAGGTGAAAAGTCATGAGCGAAAACAGGAAGAGAAAGAAACTGCAGAATGAATTGAAGTCAATGAGGAAATTGAATCCTGGAGAGCTTTTTCTTTTGTACACAGTTTACCAAAATAGCTCCTAATCACTCATTTCTGAATATGAAATTTGGACATGTACTACATAAGACTTCAAGCTATGGACCCAGCTTATACCATTCTTTTGGATATACTATTTTTGGATATTGCAACTACTACAGAAAAACGTGAG
>NC_140172.1:33687247-33689303 GCF_963971535.1 Notolepis coatsorum
GCCACCCGACCGCCTTATAATAACTCTAATAAATATATCTACAGTATAGTAAATATGATTTTTTTGTAAACTACACATAACTACCAATTACACATACTGTAAACAAAATGTCTCTCCCCAAACTGCATAGTGCACCTTCAAAGTGCTTTATGTAACACTTGTTGCATGAGTCCAGTTAGCATGAGTCCAGTTAGCATGAGTCCAGTTAGCATGAGTCCAGTTAGCATGAGTCCAGTTAGCGTGAGTCCAGTTAGCGTGAGTCCAGTTAGCATGAGTCCAGTTAGCGTGAGTCCAGTTAGCATGAGTCCAGTTAGCATGAGTCCAGTCTCCTACCCAGTAGCCGAAGAGGCCGGTGCGGGTGTATGTAGTCTGGATGTCCCGGATGAAGGGAAGATGTCTCTGCTTTGCAAACAGCAGGAGCAATAAACCCTGCATTCTCACTGATGTGACCTAGAGAGAGAGAGAGAGAGAGAGAGAGAGAGAGAGAGAGAGAGAGAGAGAGAGAGAGAGAGAGAGAGAGAGAGAGAGAGAGAGAGAGAGAGAGAGAGAGAGAGAGAGAGAGAGAGAGAGAGAGACAAGTGAAGTCAAGTGTTCCTTTATTAATCCCCTTTGGGGAAATTCAGTAGCAGCATGGGATAATAATAATAATAATAATAATAATAATAATAATAATAATAATAATAATAATAATAATAATAATAATAATAATAATAATAATAATAATAATAATAATAATAATAATAATAATAATAATAATAATAATAATAATAATAATAATAATAATAATAATAATAATAATAATAATAATAATAATAATAATAATAATAATAATAATAATAGAGTAGAAGATAGTAATAATAGTGGAATGGCACAATTAAATCAATAATAATAATAATAATAATAATAATAATACACAGTATACATGGTATCTATCATAGTATCGTAGTATATCATGGTATATATAATTTAGTAGACACCAGTCATTATTGGCAGCAGTCGACCCATGGTGGTTGGCAATAGTGCTGCTTCTCTCCTCCCTCTCATCTTCCTTCCCCCCCCTCTCTCCTCCCTCACCTCCCTCTATCCCTCTCTCTCCTCCCCTCTCTCCCTCCCTCTCCTCCCTCCCTCACCTCCCTCACCTCCCTCTCTCCCCTCTCTCCCCTCTCTCCCTCTCTCCCCTCTCTCCCCTCTCTCCCTCTCTCTCCTCCCTCTCCTCCCTCCCTCACCTCCCTCACCTCCCTCTCTCCCTCTCTCCCCTCTCTCCCCTCCCTCTCTCCCCTCCCTCTCTCCCCTCCCTCACCTTGACGTAGCCTCTGGGTGCCAGAGTGTTCATGAGGAGGTGGCTCCAGGAGTCTTCCACTATCAGGTCTGAGATGAACTTCAGAGGAGTAGCCCTGACCTCCTGCAGCCTGACAGGCAAACACACAAGTTACTAATGTCTAGACTAGACTATCATGTAGATGCTCGTAAATATTATGAAAACTAGATACATTTAATTCATTAATTGATTGATTGATTGATTGATTCATAAGGTGTTCAAATGCATTCTCATGTCCTGATTACAAATTTGCCAGTATACATGAGTAGCCGAAACAGAATATAACTAATATTACCATGGAAACATAACTCACAAACAGCTCACAAAACCCAACCGTAAATGGTATAAGGTGTTTACATGACTAATATTGACACATCCCAGAAATCACATTCAGGTCATCCCCGCTATTGTAAAAGGGATATTTACATGCACCAACTCAAACATGGAATACTCAAGTATCCCAAATAATATTGCAATGGGCCTGGTCTACAAGATACACTATACGACTAAGGTACCCATGTACATGTCAAAATACTTCCCAAAGGTGAGTGAATACCATGACCACAACACCAGAGGAAGCTCAACAAATCATGTTAAACCCAGATTCGGCTCAAACAAGGGACTAAACACGTTTTGCAATTATGACACATCAATGTGGAACGCCCTACCCAAAGCTGTTAAGGAATGTGAATCCCTACCCACATTCAAAACCGCTCTTAAAGAGCACCTACGGGAGGC
>NC_140172.1:33689503-33741354 GCF_963971535.1 Notolepis coatsorum
TACAAGATACACTATACGACTAAGGTACCCATGTACATGTCAAAATACTTCCCAAAGGTCAGTGAATACCATGACCACAACACCAGAGGGAGCTCCACAAATCATGTTAAACCCAGATTCGGCTCAAACAAGGGACTAAACACGTTTCGCAATTATGCCACATCAATGTGGAACGCCCTACCCAAAGCTGTAAAGGAATGTGAATCACTACCCACTTTCAAAAACACTCTAAAAAAACACCTAAGGGAGACTGCAACTCGAAACTGGCCCCTGTAAATGTCCGAACACAACCCCCTCCAATGTACAGTAAATTACCAAGTATGGTCTTGTCAATAATCCAATGTACAGTTTTGTTTGTACAGTTGTACAGTGTCGCCCACCCACCCCTCCTACCCAACCCCCCCCCCCCCCCCCCCACTCCTACCCAACCCCCCCCCCCCACCCACCCAACCACCTCCAATGTACAGTCCCCCCCCACCCCCACCTACCCAATCCAATGTACAGTTTCTACGTCAAATGTATATACTTTTTTTTTCTGGACTCTTTTTGTATCACAAACAGTACTGCAATTGCAAATCTGATATGTCATAAATGTATAGATGTAGCAGTACTGTCTATCTGTATGTCATGTATGTCATATATGTTACGATGAATTGAAAATGGGGGACCCTGATGTAAACAAGACGAAAGTCTTTCTCTGGTCTGCATCCCCTTAACAATTGTATGTATTGAGCTGTACTGTACTGTACCCATTCTGCAATCTGTTAATAAAGTTTTCAATCAATCAATTCAATCAATCAATCAATCAATCAATCAAACCGCATGTATATATTCTCTCCCCACCATATGTATATTTCTCTCCCACCCACCCACCCCCTCCTAATGTACAATCTCCTCCCCATCATATGTACTCTCTGTCAGGATCTATGGGTAACAGTACCGTATATTTGCATATCATATATGTCACAAATGTAACAATGTCATGTATGTCCCTATGCCATAAATGTCATGATGTCATGTATGTTGTGTATGTCATAAATGTCACTATGAATTGAAAATGGGGGACCCTGATGTAAACAAGACAAACGTCTTTCTCTGGTCTGCATCCCCTTAACAATTGTGTGTATTGAGCCGTACTGTATTGTACCCATTCTGCAATCTGTTAAATAAAGTTTTCATTCATTGATTCATTCAAGCAAGTAAAAAAACCTTTATGTTAAATGGATAGTGTTTTACTGAGTGTGTTATTGGGAAGGTCTGAGACTTGAGTAATTGATGGTTAATTAACAGTTTGTTAACATAATAGTTCCTCATTAGTTACTACTAGGTACATATAAGCATGATTATTGTGCCAACTAAAGTGAAGTGTTACCTATACCTCTTTGTTCTGTTTGCTCTCTTACCCAATAACATAGAGGTCCGTCGGCGGCAGAGCATCCAGCTGCAGCAGGGCGCTGATATCACGGGGTGGTTCTGCTGTCGCCACGTTCCATGTCACCATATGTAACCTAGAGAGAGAAGGAGAGGGAGTTAATTAAATAATTTTGTGTCCTGTACTGTTGTAATTGTGTGTGTGTGTGTGTGTGTGTGTGTGTGTGCGTGCGTGCGTGCATGCGTGCGTGCGTGCTTGCGTGTGTGTGCGTGCGCGCGTGTGTGTTTCCTGCACACAGTCGTGTGAATCGGAGCAGGGATCGATATCAAGGAAAACCAATTTCCAAAAGCCTCTCTTCTGCAGTGCTGTCCACCACAGAGGTTGATATAATGTTGATATACTGAGAATATCTAAAAATGATCTGTTACAAGATCTTAATATTTTTTTGCCTTAGCTTCTGTACAAAGCAGACTTATAAATTGTAAAATGTTTTACTTAATTCGAAAACACAAGGAAAGTAAATATGACCGCAATTGTGAAACCCCCACTTTAACTCTTTCTGCGCCAAACCCGACATTTCTCGAGTTTCGAATCCAACTGTTGAGCGCCATATCTGAGATTTCTCGGGTTTAGATCCTTTGATCTTTTTCCTTTGATCCCCATTATAAACACTCGCGCGGACCTGTCTGTGTCTCCCTGGCACCGCTGCTTACGTTAAAATTGCAATGACGAGGGCGCTCCAGTAGCACACCACATAGCACGCTGAGTCGCAAAGCGGTCGCCCCAGGTTCGATTTTGCCTAGATGTCGCTGTTTGACAACATTACAGATTCTACCTATATCCAGTACAACACCACCAGACCCTTTCTTTCTGGCCTTCCTGACTTGCTACAGCAGACACACAGATATAGAAGTGAGGATGGAGAAGTCAAAACCAAGGTAGAACTTTCACAAATCACTTCTACACACTATGATCAAAACAATAAAATTTTCCTTGACAACAATACGGAGGTTCCAAGGATCATTAGATACACAAGTTAGGGGCGTCTCTTCTGAACATACAGTACTTACCAAAAACCATGCCAATCCATCAAAGAATGGCTATAGCCTGTATGGTGGCACCATGATCACCAAAACAAGTCTTCAGTTTTAATTTGCTATTGTTCTTTGCCAGACACGTATAAAACACATGATTATGGAATAGAATACAACAGATCTAGGATTTTTCCTCTACCTATCTGTGACGGATACGTCTGTGCACCGCACCCGCACATGTTAACCGTATTGTTTGTTTAGTTAGTTAATGTTTGTACACGTTTACATTCATGATACACATACACAATTTCTATTTCACATAATGACACACGACACATAGACTTGCGTACTGATATCATATCCATTCTTTATTATTTGACTTACATGGTTAAGTGCATGCATGTTGTTCATTGTTTGTTTTCTCCAACTCTGCAGCCAGCCACCCCCACTCTGGGCAAACAGAGCAGCTGCGACTGATCGGTCCAAAATGGCCGGATGGGGGTGGTGGACCAAACCATGTCACGGGAGATGTCGGGGGGGTTTATTGTATTGTAATTTAGTTTCCTTATATGTATTTCCTTATTAATTAAGATTATTAGTTGTGCAGTTTGGTAGTTGTGTTGTGTGTTGTGTGTTTATTGTTTATTAGATTAATTAGAAGTGTAAGATATTATTTAGTAAAATATTAATTATCAATTAGCCCACTTAGATTAATGTATCTGGCCAGGGCCTATATATAGTTTTGAGTTCTTAGTTGTCATGGTCTTCCGTTCTGTTCAGGTCTGTTTTTGTCCTGCTATATTATTTGGACCATTTATGTTATATTTAAATTATGTTGTTGAAATGGGTAAAATAAAACCCTTACTTTTTGCCAAAACCACTGTGTCCTCCTTGTCTGGCTGCTTGGTCCCTTACAAATGGTGACAGCGGTGGGATCAGCACGCCGAGGACAGTGTTTTTTTTTTGGAATTACTATTTTTATTTTTTTTTCTCCCTTGCTTCCCTGAAGAAAATGCGGAGAGGAAGGGGAAGGGGGAACCCCGGGCAGCAGTCGGCTGTACCAGAAGTACCAGAAGACAATGTGGAAAACGACGATGGGGAAGAACCTGGAGCAACTGGAGGGGCCGGTGAGCCACCTGGAGGTGTCAGTGGAGAACCCACCCTAACAGACCTATCCAACATCCTCCGAGCCTTTATGGGCCAGCAACAGGTCAGGGAGACCCGAATGGAGGAAGAAGCGGCAAGGCAAGGGCAGTGGGTTAAAGACATCCAGCACCAGTTCTCTCTACTTCAGTTGGAAGTCACAGCACGTACCTTCCCAGCCACGTTACCACCCCCAGAGGACTCACCTACAGGCGTGGAACCACAGCGTGACTCCTCACAGGCAGAGTTACTGTTTGGAGCCAGCCCAGGAACCCAGACTGGAAAAATGTACTGATTCAGATGATATTGAACATTTTCTAGTAACTTTTGAGCGCATTGCAGGTGCCTGTAGGTGGCATAAAGCAGATTGGACCTTTCGACTGGTTCCTCTACTCACTGGTAAGGCCAGGAGTGCCTATGTAAACATGGATGCTGATGACTCACTTGATTATGACCAAGTCAAAACAGCCATTCTCCAGAAGTATGATATTAACCCAGAAACATACAGACAGAGGTTTCGATCATGGGAGGTGCAGTCCAACGAGACCCCTAAAGAGCTTTATGTAAGGCTAAAATAACTGTATGACAAATGGGTCCAGCCTAAAGGCAAAACTGTGAAGGACATTGGAGAAACCATGATATTGGAACAGTTTCTGAGAATGTTGTCCCCTGAGCTACAGGTGTGGATCCGGGAACATGACCCTGGCACGGCAGCAGAAGCAGCTCGTCTGGCTGACATCTTTGTGGCCGCCAGACGGAATAACCAACCGTGGACCAATGCTGCATGGAAGGTAGCCAAGGAGCCGTGGCGACCGGGTTCATTCCCGCAGGCCACTCGCCAAGCATTCCCCAAAGGGGAAACCCGCCAATGACTGTCAGATACTCCAGCCCAAAAGTGCCTGTTTGTTATCTGTGTGGGCAGGAGGGGCATACCAAGCCCATGTGCCCTAAAAACCCTGTCAAGCTGACCCAGTTATGCTATGCTCCACGATACAGGACTGAGCCCGAGTGGAAGTATGAGCAGCCCACAAGGGAGATCACAGTGGAAATCAATGGCCAGGAGCTCAGGGCTTTGATCGACACGGGTAGTGCACAAACTCTGGTTCATCAGCAGTATGTACCACTCCATCAAGTGCGCACCTCAGAAACAGTTCCCATATGTTGTGTGCACGGGGATGAAAAGGCATACCCCACTGCTGATCTGTATATTAAGGTCAGGGACAAGCTTACCTGCTCACTGTTGGCATTTCCAATAACCTACCCTTTTCTGTCATATTAGGAAACGACTTGCCGGTGCTGTTTGATTTGCTGCAGTCCCGTCAGACCTGCAATGCTGCCCTCACCCGAGCTCAGGCTAAGCAGATGACCGAACCTGATCAGACACTTGCTGTGCTGCCATTCTATGATGTAGAGGTGGGGGCAGAACCAGGTAAACCACGGAAACCCCGCAAGCAAAGGAAAGGAGAGAAGTTTCAAGATACTGTTGTCCATCCCCAAGGTGAACCAAACCCAGAGCTTCCCCTAGGCTTTAGAATACCGACCAACATTATTGACATGCAACAAGCAGACCCCAGCCTAGTTGGCTGTTTATCCAAGGCTAAAGGGAGAGGGAAAGTTGAGGCTGGACTTGAGAGTGGCCCTGATAACTACTTTTTACAGCGAGGTATCCTTTATCGCCAGACTAAGTCCACTGAGCAGATGGTGGTTCCAAAAGCGACCCGGGAAGTAATACTTAATCTGGGACATTCCATTCCCTGGGCTGGCCACCTAGGAAAGCATAGAACCACTGCCCGCATACAGAGACATTTTTTTTGGCCTGGCCTACGTAGAGATGTAGCTGCCTACTGTCGGAGCTGCCCTCAATGCCAGTTGACCGCAAAGCGGGACTATGCCAAAGCACCTCTCCAGCCATTACCAGTTATAGGCACTCCATTCGAACGACTGGGTATGGATGTGGTCGGTCCACTAGAAAAGAGCAAGTCTGGTAACCGGTTTCTGCTAGTCATTACAGATTATGCCACAAAATATCCTGAAGTGTTCCCCCTCAAGTCAGTCAAAGCCAAGACTGTTGCATTCTGTCTGGTGCAGTTCTTCTCCAGGGTAGGGTTCCCCCGTGAAATACTTACGGACCAGGGCACAAATTTCATGTCCAAGCTCCTGAAGGATGTATACCAGCTGTTGGGCATCAGAGGCTTAAGAACAACACCATATTATCCACAGACCGATGGTCTAACCGAGCGTTTCAATCAGACCTTAAAACAGATGCTCCGCAAGTTTGTCAGTGACTCTGGTTCTGATTGGGACCAGTGGCTCCCATATCTAATGTTTGCTTACAGAGAAGTACCACAGGCCTCTACCAGCTATTCACCTTTTGAGTTGATGTATGGACATGAGGTAAGGGGGCCTCTTTCACTCCTGAAGGATGTCTGGCAGAGGGACCAGGAGGTAAACGAACCCTGTGATGTTGTCTCTTATGTGATTCAGATGCGGGCGAAGCTGACAAGGATGTCTGCTCTGGCCCAGGAGAGTATGGTGGTGGCCCAGCGACGGCAAAAGACCTTGTATGATCGGTCTGCCGGGGAGAGGAGCTTTGAAACAGGCCAGGAAGTGCTGGTCATGCTACCTACTGAAGAAAACAAGCTGCTAGCAAAATGGCAAGGGCCCTTCAAGGTAATCAAGAAACTTGGTTCCACCACTTACCAAATCTCCACCCCAGGTCGTGGCCGTTCTACCAAGAACCTACATGTCAACCTACTGAGAGAGTGGGTCCCCCGACCAAAGCCACCAGACAGTCTACCAGTGCTGCTGATCCGGAGGGTAGAGGAGGATGATGCTGGAGAGCAGTACTTACCGGAGCCTACCTCGCCTGTCCTGGGTCTACACCATCTGTCGCCAGAACGACAGGCTCAGGTACAAGCTGTATGTGATCCAGAGGTGGTCCAGGAGAACCCTGGCCGTACACAGGTAGTAGAACATGAGATTGTGCTGAAGGACAATGCTGCTGTTAAACGCATGAGTTATCGCATTCCTGAACGCTTGCTAGAGTCCCTCAAGAAGGAGATTGACCTCATGCTGTCCCTTGGCATCATCGAGCAGTCCCGAAGTGAGTGGTGCAATCCCATTGTTCTTGTACCGAAAAAGGATGCATCGATCAGGTTCTGTATTGACTTTCGTTATTTGAATTCGGTGTCAAAATTTGATTCCTACCCAACACCCCATATCGATGACCTGATTGACCGTCTGGGTCAAGCCAAATATTTGACCACCATTGATCTATGTAAAGGATATTGGCAGGTTCCCCTTTCCCACAAGTCACGTGAGCTTACTGCTTTCCGGACACAGTGGGGCCTGTTCCACTTTACAGTGATGCCCTTTGGATTGCATGGTGCGCCGGCCACCTTCCAGCGGCTCATGGATGGGGTCATCAGTGGATTGTCAGAGTTTGCCTCAGCCTATCTGGATGACATTGTTGTTTATAACAACACCTGGACAGATCACATGGGACACCTGAAGAGAGTCTTTCAGTGTCTCAAGGAGGCTGGCCTCACCATCAACCCCTCCAAATGTGCATTCGCCAGAGTCGAGACCGAGTACCTGGGATATGTCATCGGGAACGGGGTCTGCCGGCCTCAGGTCCACAAGGTCCAAGCCATTCAACAGTGTCCCCTGCCACAAACCAGGAAGCAGTTGAGGTCTGTTTTTGTCCTGCTATATTATTTGGACCATTTATGTGTTATTTAAATTATGTTGTTGAAATGGGTAAAATAAAACCCTTACTTTTTGCCAAAACCACTGTGTCCTCCTTGTCTGGCTGCTTGGTCCCTTACACTATCTATCCTTCAAATAATTCAACCGCACATACAAATAAAAAATACCGTGGGATAGAATGCAACATAGTATACAAATATTCTAGAATTCCAGTGAACTGCTGCAAGTAAAATTTTAATAAAAAGCCTGATGATTCCTACTTTAAGTTGTGGTCGTTTTGAAAGAGAGACAGACACACAGAGAGAGAGCGCGAGCGAGAGAGAGCGAGAGAGAGAGAGAGTACTGATTTCTTCTGATTTCTCTGTGTCACAATCACGGCGAGATCCTTGCTCTCCCCTCCTGCTTCCACGCCCTTATATGGGCAGCTCCCGACTCCAGCATTCCCAATTTCCCACGCTGTCATCTGGCAACAAGCAGCACAGCTGAGAGTCATCCGCTCATCACCAACCCTGATATCAACCCTACGGATCCTGCCCCTGATCGTCCCAGTGTTATCCTACCAACCTAGGTACGAGGACGTACCCCAACCTTGCTGCTCTGTCTCTACTGCCTGCCTTGTCCTAACCTTTGTTCTCCCTGTGCCCAGGACCACCACTCCCGGCCTACGCTGTCTCCTGAATCGCCGCCCGCTCTGACGTTCCTGGGAACCTCAAGCGAGCGCTCCTGCTCGCCCAGAGTGTACATTCCTGTATATTCACTGTTGTCCTGTCTGCCTGGTACCTAAAGAATTAAAACCAACCTAAAACGCTCCATTCTCACTCTCCCTGTGTGTTCTGCTATTGGGCTCCGCCACTGCTGCCGTAACACTCTGTTTGATTGTTTTGTTTTGTTTGGCTTTGGCAATGTACATGTATGTTTCCCATGTCAATAAAGCCCATTTAAATTGAGAGAGAGAGAGAGAGAGAGAGAGAGAGAGAGAGAGAGAGAGAGAGAGAGAGAGAGAGAGAGAGAATCCCCCTAGCTAAATAAAAGCTGCAGCTAATCCTGCATGTGCCAATTCCACAAGACTCTAAACTGTATGTAAAACTGATTTCTTCTGATTACTCTGTTTGATTGTTTTGTTTTGGCAATGTAAACGTATATTTCCCATGTCAATAAAGCCCATTTGAATCGAATTGAGAGAGAGAGAGAGAGAGGGAGAGAGAGGTGTGGCCAGCAGTAGAAACCCCTCCCCAGTATAGACCCACTGAAATCCAACCCACAAAAATTGTAAACAAAGCACATTACCATGTTGTCATCTTTTGCCTAGATGTCGCTGTTTGCCAACATTACAGATTCTACCTTTAATATATCCAGTACAACAACATCATTCCCTTTCTGGCCTTCCTGACTTACTACAGCAGACACACAGATAGAAGTGGGGATGGAGAAGTCAAAACCAACCAACTTTCACAAATCACTTCTACACACTATGATCAAAGCAATAACATTTTCCTTGACAACAATACGGAGGTTCCAACGATCATTGGACCAGCAATGGAACAATAGTTCTATTTTAGAATGTGACTAAATCAACTGATTGAATTAGCTATTGTAACCTATGATATATTTCTGTCCACTTTCAAAACACCTCTTCAGCAAACAATAATTACCTCACGATAACAAATCTGACGGCCACATTGTCACGTTTTGCAATTCTTTTACATTCCTAATCTTCTTTCTTTTCTTTTGAGCTTTTTGAGGTAATTGAAATGACAGAATATATACAGTAGTGGTATGTGGTTGTGTGTGTGTGTGTGACTGTGTGTGTGTGTGTGTGTGTGTGTGTGTGTGTGTGTGTGTGTGTGTGTGTGTGTGTCTGTGTGTGTGTGTGACTGTGTGTGTGTGTGTGTGTGTGTGTGTGAGTGTGTGTGTGTGTGAGTGTGTGTGTGTGTGTGTGTGTGCATGTGCGCGTGTGCGTGCGTGTATGTGTGTGTGTGTGTGTGTCTGTCTGTCTGTGTATGTACTGTATCTCTATCTGTGTGTATCTGTGTGCGTGTGTTTGTCTGTGTATATGTGTGTATCTGTGACTGTGTCTGTGTCTGTGTACGCTGGTGTCAACCTGAAGGTGTCTCTGGGAGAGTATCGCCCACAGAGCTGAAAGGCCTCGTCCAGCGTGCGGGACACCTCGTCGTTGGTCTCGTCGTCCGAGCTCAGGTCCTCCACGCAGGTCATCAGCTGAGACAGGCGCTGGCGGAGGTGCACCTTGTGCCTGGAGCCCTGCGACGCCGTGCTGCCCGTGCTGTCCGACCTGACCAGACGAGGACTGCCCGGCAAAGAGGCCATCGCTGTCTCCGGTACTTACACACTAGATTCTACGATTATCTCTAAGACTGTGAGTTTCTGTTTCTGTGTGTCTCTCAGAGGTAGGGCAGGTACCAGATAATTATAGTTACTATAATACCGTACTATAATACTACTAATACTGTACAGTCAGAATAGGTAAAGACCATACCAGATGGAGATGAAGTCTAAATAAAGACAAAATAAACTAAATCCAGTATTAGGATTTTGGAAAGTTACCCGCTGTAAACTTCCTCTCTGGATTATTCTGACAACGATGCCCTTATTTTCCCAAAAGGATATATCCTCACTCCTGATTGGTTTCTTTCCAGAATATTCCAAGCCAGTACAAATGTCTCTTCAGCTCATTCAGGTCACAGGAAATAACTGTTTTGTAACTGATTTCTGATCAGTCAAATCTCTCTGGAAGTTCCTCCTCGTTTTATACCCTCCAGAGTCGGGCGCCCAGGATAAAGAAGCCACAAGGCCTGTGCAGGGTTGACTACGACGTGTGTCCTCTGGCAGGCTGGGTCCTTTAATGTGGCCTTGGTGAACGTGCGGTGGCAGAGTGGGAGAGACAGAGGTGTGGGGCGGAACTGAGGATGTGGACCAAAAATCTGCCTGATCTGGGCTATAATCTGAGGCATGGGAAAATCACGTGAACATACGTAGGCGTGGGTGTGTGGGGTGTGTGTGTGTGTGTGTGTGTGTGTGTGTGTGTGTGTGTGTGTGTGTGTGTGTGTGTGTGTGTGTGTGTGTGTGGGGAGGGGTCTGTTTGTGTGTGTGTGTGTGTGTGTGTGTGTGTGTGTGTGTGTGTGGGGAGGGGTCTGTTTGTGTGTGTGTGTGTGTGTGTGTGTGTGTGTGTGTGTGTGTGTGTGTGTGTGTGTAGGTGTGTGTGCGTGTGTGTGTGTGTGTGTGTGTGTGTGTGTGTGTGTGTGTGTGTGTGTGTGTGTGTGTGTGTGTGTGTGTGTGTGTGGACAGGACGGGCTGATCCCCACCACCATTGAGGGTATTGTTAGAGAAATGAGGTAACTCTTGTGGCGTCACAACTATAAGAGGATTACTCGGATACGGACCACTAGCCTCGCTTAAAACTCAGAGAGAGGTGTTTTTGACCAACAGCTATACTAGTGGTCCGTATCCACTTCCATTAATTTGTGCTAGGCTAGAGCCATGCAGCCAGATAGCTTTCTACCCAACGCATCGTCTTGTCTGACTCTGGAGAAGACGATAAGTGCATTTCCCATAATGTTGGCGTTGCATGCACAATCATCCAGTCCCATGCTAAAAACCGTGCCTTGCAATATGGAGTCAATTATCCATTAGGGGATGCCATGATGAAAGATCAAATGGCATAACAATTTGTACACTGTTTGAAAACAGTAATAACATTTTTCATTTTATGACCAATCTATGTTGTTCTCAGAGCTTATACTTGATGTCTCCCAGCACACCTCACAGAGGCACAACGTTTGTTCATGTACTCCAATGAATGTTACTATTGCACCAATTAGTGATCTCCATCACTATAATGTCGATAAAAACAGGTTGTCCTGTTAAGAGAGATTCAATAAATCATCATCAAACTAATCAAAATGTTAAGTGTATTGTATTTTTTCTAGCATCCTTGGATTTAAAACCATAAGCTGACTATTATGAAAGGGCACAGGGCACCAGTGGACTGAGCATGCCCAGTCAGCACTTAAGCTTCTTATTGAGCCTGGAATAACCATGGCTGTACAAATATTTTGAATTAATATTATTATATTATTTTCAAATCCACTGGGGCCATAAAAAAGGCAAAATACCAAAGATGTATATTCACAGTATTATGGATTTTTTAATGATGACCTCAAGATGTAACTATTAGATGTTAGCACACGTAGCTGTTAGTACAACATTAATAGCCAAAATACACATTTTGAATATGTGATTGTGGCTTATGGCTTATCATCATGACTTAGATAGATACACAAGTTAGGGCGTCTCTTCTGAACATACAGTACTGACCAAAAACCATGCCAATGGCTATAGCCTGTATGGTGGCACCATGAACACCCAAACAAGTCTTCAGTTTTAATTTGCTATTCTTTGCATGTATAAAACACATGATTATGGAATAGAATACAACAGATCTAGGATTTTTCCTTTACCTATCCTTAAAATAATTCAACCGCAAATACAAATACTGTGGGATAGAATGCAACATAATATACAAATATTCTAGAATTCCAGTGAAATGCTGCAAGTACAATTTTAATAAAAATCCTGATGATTCCTACTTTAATAAGTTGTGGTCGTTTTGAAAGAGAGACAGACACACAGAGAGAAGAGAGAGAGAGAGAGAGAGAGAGAGAGAGAGAGAGAGAGAGAGAGAGAGAGAGAGAGAGAGAGAGAGAGAGAGAGAGAGAGAGAGAGAGAGAGAGAGAGAGAGAGAGAGAGAGAGAGAATCCCCCTAGCTAAATAAAAGCTGCAGCTAATCCTGCAAGTGCCAATTCCACCAAGACTCTAAACTGTATGTAACACTGTCACATGCAGGGTCTTTTAATGAACATTATTCAACAAGGGGTGCAAAGGGCAACAAGTTCAAGTTTCTTTATTAGTTGTCATACAGAAATACAGAATACTTTTGCATGAAATGCTTCTTTCTGTTTTGCTCCTGAGAGTGTGCTAGATAAAATAACAAGATAGTGTAAAATAGTATAATAAATATAAAATAGAAAGTCAAGTACGTAAACAAGTGTAAACAAAACAAAAATTTTCAATATACATATATATGTGCAGTCTATACTTCTGTACAGTCTATACAGTCAGCTACTATACAGTACAGTGTAGAATGGTGAGGTATAGCTTAGCTTGTGGTGCCACCGTGTGGTGGTGAGGTGCAATGAGGTGCATGGGATTGATGCCAATAAATATAAAGTGTGTATTAGTGTCTAAAGTGGGTAAAGTGGGTGCTACAGTGTGTTGTTTATTTAAAGTGAGTGTGTGCGTGTGGATGTGTGTGTTGTGGGTGTATTTGATGTTCTGTTATTGTTCATTGTTCATTGAGCATCCTGATGGCCTGGGGATAGAAGCTCCTTCTGAGTCTCTCTGTGCTTGCCATGAGACTCCTGTATCGCTTGCCTGACCGCAGCAGTTCAAAGAGGCAGTTGTTTGGGTGGCTGGGGTCTTTGATTATTCTCTTAGCCTTACCCATACAGCGCTTGTTGTAAATGTCTTGGAGAGTGGGAAGCCCCCCTCCAATTGTGCGTTCGGCTGAACGGGCCACTCTCTGTAGTCTGCTACGGTCTTGTACAGTGCTATTCCCAAACCAGGAGGTGATATTGCCAGTCAGGATGCTCTCTATTGTGCATGAGTAGAAGTTCTTGAGGATCTTCTGACTCACTTTGAACTTCCTTAGCCGCCTAAGGAAGTAGAGGCGTTGTCGTGCCTTCTTGATAACACTGTCAATGTGTGTGGTCCATGTCAAGTCCTCGGATATGTGGACTCCGAGGTACTTAAAACTGTTCACTCTCTCAACCGGTGCTCTGTCGATGCTGAGGGGGCTGTAGTCCCTGACCCCCGACCTCCTAAAGTCCACAATCATCTCTTTTGTTTTGCTGACGTTCAGGGAGAGGCTGTTCTCTTGACACCATCCCGCTAGAACCTTTACCTTTTCCAGATAGGCCCTCTTGTCGTTTGCAGAGATCAGGCCCACCACTACTGTGTCGTCAGCAAATTTGATGATTGTGTTGTTGTTCCGCTGTGCCACACAGTCATGTGTGTACAGGGAGTAGAGGAGGGGACTCAGAACACAGCCCTGAGGGGCCCCTATGTTGAGAGTGATGGATGAGGAGGTGCAGTTGCCTGCTCTCACCACCTGGGGTCTGCCCATCAGGAAGTCCAAGACCCACTGGCAGGCAGAGGTCATAGTTCAAGCCCAGGTCACTGAGCTTGGCTATGAGTTTGGAGGGGATTATGGTATTGAATGCTGAGCTGTAGTCGATGAATAGCATTCTCACATAGTTCCCCTAGACAAGTACATTTAACACATTAAGGACCACTTGAGTACTTACTTCACTCACATTCTCTACAGCTGATTTCACCTTTAAGCTCATTATGTACATTAGGCAACTCAATATGCCCCATAGGTCATATTGCTTTTCACACCTCACTTCTCAGCAACTGTCTATAACAACTTATTCCGTTTATTTTCATCACTCGCTCAAAGTGAAATGAAGAATCAGTGTCAGCAGATATTATGGATTCACCCCAACCGCTGCTGCTGTGGTAGAACCTTCATGTGAAGAAGAAGAAGAAGAAGAAGAAGAAGAAGAAGAAGAAGAAGAAGAAGAAGAAGAAGAAGAAGAAGAAGAAGAAGAAGAAGAAGAAGAAGAAGAAGAAGAAGAAGAAGAAGAAGAAGAAGAAGAAGAGAAAGAAGAAGGAAGAGGAGAAGAAGAAGAAAAAGGAGTTGATTTTTAAAGACAGGAAATTGAAATGCTACTCCTACCTGTATGTGTCTCTCCCTCTGCTTCTGTAGCTTCCAGCGCTCATGTTCTCCTCTGTGGAAACAAACACATATGCATCACACTTCAACTCAATACAGGGGGAGTAGAGGGGCACCAATACCACTCTGTGAAGACAAAGTAGCTACAAGTACAGTACCTGCCAAGATTAGCCATACCAGGAAAATGCCTGGAGACCCCCCTAGTTATGTCTGTCCTCGAACCCCCCTAGTTATGTCTGTTTTCGAACCCCCCTAGTTATGTCTGTTTTCGAACCCCCCTAGTTATGTCTGTCATCGGACCCCCCTAGTTATGGCTGTCTTCGAACCCCCCTAGTTATGTCTGTCATCGGACCCCCCTAGTTATTTTTCGTATAGCTTTGCGCTCTGCTCTATTGGAACTGTCCCTTTAATCATATGCTATCATGAAAACTTTCAACCACATGCACGCTCCTCACCTGCCTGGCCACGCCCACATCCGCTCATACATAAGCGGGGCCATGGCCATACTACCAGCTCCTTCCCTACTTTCACCACCGTGAAGTCCGTGTATAGCACCTCTTCAAGTTCAGTGCTTTGAAGGAGTTAGTTAGTTAGTTAGTTATAAGGAGCTGTGTTGACGTTGTCTTTTGTTTTTCCCTCTCTCATTAAATTACGGGAGAAAGAAAGGATAATGTCGTCACCATCGGAGAGTCTAGGATTATTCTGACCTCCACCGGCGCTTCACATTTGGGCTTCCTCTGGGCGTAGTGGGGCTGGCCTGCTCCACGTTGTGGCAGGCAGGTGAGCCTCAGAGGCGCCCGGAGGAGAGCGCTGGGCAGTTCCCCCGCCAGCGTTGCGCTCCGGCTGTGCAGCTGGATACTATTGCCGCGAGAGGCAGTCGGCTGGCCAACGGTCTCTCTGGGTGGGTGGTGTCTTGCGACGCAGGCTCTCCGCTTCTGCTCGATCACGTCAATTGGTGGTGAGCGGCGGGGGCGGACGGTCTAAACAGATGTGTCAGTTGTGCGGGGTCGGCTGCTCAGGCATACGGCCTGCAGAACAGCCGGCTCCAGGCGAGGATTCCTCCGACCTCTCCATCACGTAGATACAGGCCTGGCCGTTAGCTTGTAGCTAGCCGTTAGCCGCTAACATCCTATGGACAATTGGGATTGCATGGAGAGGACGGGGCGTTCTTGTTTGACGCCCCACGAAAACAGAGGCTTTGTTTTCCTGGGAGCCCCGATTCCGAGTCTGGGTTCGAGTCCCAAGTCTCTGAGGAGGAATGCCCTCTGCCATCCGCACTGGACGTTGGCCCCCACCTTTCAAAAAGAAAGTGGGTTGTGCTTCCCGGTGCGAGGGGTGCGAGCTTGCATGTTTTTTATCCCTGAGCTCAAGACAGCAGCGGGCTGCATAAAACGGAGCTTCGCTGCCGACGCCACTGTATCTCTGGCAACGCCATCCTGTGAGGGAGGCGGATGTTGTCTGCCTTTTTTTTTTTTTTTTTGGGCTAAAGAAGAGGCAGTTGGCTGTCTGGAGTGATCAGGCCTGCATCGCTATTCCTCACATTACACAGCTTCAGTAGTAGCCGGTAGCTAACAGTGGGCCGAGTGAGAGCTAGCCGTTAGCTTGGTGCTAACTGTCAGCCTGGAGTTAGCTGTTACCTTGTTGCTAACCATTGGCGATAGCCGTGGGGAGGTAGCGGGCCATGAACACTCTGAAACTGCATCATCTCTGGCAGAAGATGTTGTCAGCCTGCACCATTGCCGGCCGCAGGATGTGGGCGAAATGCCGGAGTGGGACTCCAGCCGTCACCACTTCTGGCCCCGCCAGCAAGAGGCCTCATCAACGAGGTGGACCAGCCATTGTTGCGGCGATTTGTCCTGCGTCCGGGGGTCAGGTAGGACACGTTACCGCTTATGCCCCACTCTCCCTCCCCCCCCCCCCCAAATGTTTTTAGTTAATAACACAAAGGGTCCCTCTTAGGGAATGTTTTTGTTTAGGAAAACGTGTGTTTACTTCACTGTATTTTGGGGGATACGACGTGATATGAACCTACAGCTACAAATGCTGGTGGCGCCTTCTTGCTTGGAGTTTGTGCAGATTTCTTCATTGTATGATGAGGGTTGTGTGTGTTTCATGAAATACGTTTTTAGGTTAACACGTACTGTAGCATTTGAGTCTGCAACTGGTGTGCTATTGTTAGCTTACAGAGTTATAGGTATGCATGTGAACCAAGGACTTTTTGGTCCCTCTCTTCAGTCTGTAAATTTTTTCTTTGCTTAAGGGTAAAGGTAAAAAAATAGCAGGTGGCAAGTTTTTTCGCACATAAGCCTGAGCCGTGGGTAAAACCAGTTTTTTACACAAACAAGGTTATCGGCTGAGGTTGGCAGGGAGTTTCAGAGCCTCCTCAGAGTGTCAGAGCCTCCTCCTCAGAGAGTTTCAGAGCCTCCTCCTTAGGGAGTTTCAGAGCCTCCTCCTCAGGGAGTTTCAGAGCCTCCTCAGAGAGTTTCAGAGCCTCCTCAGAGAGTTTCAGAGCCTCCCTCTCAGTGAGAGAGCCTCCTCAGAGTGTCAGAGCCTCCTCCTCAGAGAGTGTCAGAGCCTCCTCCTTAGGGAGTTTCAGAGCCTCCTCCTCAGGGAGTTTCAGAGCCTCCTCAGAGAGTTTCAGAGCCTCCTCAGAGAGTTTCAGAGCCTCCCTCTCAGTGAGAGAGCCTCCTCAGAGTGTCAGAGCCTCCTCCTCAGAGAGTGTCAGAGCCTCCTCCTTAGGGAGTTTCAGAGCCTCCTCCTCAGGGAGTTTCAGAGCCTCCTCAGAGAGTGTCAGAGCCTCCTCAGAGAGTTTCAGAGCCTCCCTCTCAGTGAGAGAGCCTCCTCAGAGGAGCTTTCTCCTCAGAGAGTCTTAGTCTACTTAGTCCAATTGTTACATGAACCTTTTTCAATTGTTTTACTCACGTTGAGGTCTCTCTGGAAAAACCGCTGTCTTCCCCTCTTACATAAAGAGCAGAATTTACGCGGTTGTTATTCCCAGGCCCGTTGTATGAGAGCCTGTGTCTGTGTCTCTAGTACCGGCTTCCTGCTGCTCGTCCCAGACAGCGAGGGGAAACATTGTGGGGCTCTTTCTTGTTAGAAAATCGCCGTCACTGTTCTCGGGTTCTTTATGAGCATACACGCTGTTTCATAAATCAGCGTTTGATCTTACGAGACCGGTCGGGCGCTGGCCCAGGGTGTTTTTCAATGATTGAATCCGCTTTTTGGGACCGGCGCGCCTTGGTTGCCCAACATCATAAAAACAGCGTTTTTTATGCAGTCGGCTGAGAAGGAGATTTTTTGTCTCTACCGAGCGCCAGTGCACTAGGTTAGACTCGAGGACTTGTGTGCATCTCCGGGGGGAGATGACGGAGTAGATCAAAACATTGGCAGGGGGGTTTCACACCCGTTAGGTGGGCCACCGGGAGCAGTATGTTCGCGTACTGACCGTCTTGGTGGCGCCCTCTGTGATGTTTTGGATCGACACGCGTACCTACCCCCCTCTTAGGACTGGGGGCGGCAGCGTGACAAGGGCACGGGACTTGTCCTGGTCGCGCCGGACCGGATCAGTTTAACCGGTTGTCCGCCGGGGCGCAGACAAGTTCTGGTACCCTGAGCTTTTTCGGGAGGAAAATGCCTGGGCGGGCCGGACGTCACAGGGGTTGATGTCATGAATGTGTGTGTCATGTAGGTGTCACTACGAGTTGCCCTTAACAGTGGTGTGCATTGGTCCATACTATGTTGTACCTTTTTGCACAATGTTAGGTGGGTTGGTCCTTCTCCGTTCATTTCACCCCTCCCTCCCTGCTAAACCGGGGATGGGAGGGGGCTGTCGGGGAGGCTGCTTCTGTCAACTCCTCTATGCATCCCTGTGTAGGTCCCGGTCCTCCAGGCCCAGGTCGGGCCTTGCCTTCGTTGACCTGTTGGCCTGGGTTAACCCTTTTTAAACCTGAAACGCCTTGAACTGCATTGTATAGCCTGTGTATACGCACAGTTATGTTTCCGGGGTTTTCTTAATGGGTTAAGGGAGCAACCATTTTCTGTTAATAAACATAGGGGGGTGGTTGTCTCCCCGGTGTGTTCGTAGCAGAGTCGACTCTCTGGTTGAGCCCGGGTCTGACCCCGGCTGCCCGAGAGTATGCCCCTGCATGTTTCGTGACGTCTGCCAATTGTGTCAAACTCTTTCTCTGAACCTCGACCCGCGGGATTAATAAATTGGCAGGGTCAGGGTTCGTGGTGGAATCTGTTCGCTGGCGGAGTTCGCTAACTCCGACTCCACGAGGTTCGTGGCCCCATGATATTGTGACATAGTGCACGGCATACCGAACACCCTTTCCGCCGAGATACTGTTCTTACAGTAAGCCCCTTAGGCGCCTGTCTAGTCCGCAGTGCTCCGGGCGCAGGTCGAGTTCTGCTCTTGTTAAGACCTGTCGACCTGGATTGAGGGATCAACCTCCTTGGAGGGTTGTCTCTCCGGTGCGCCAGCTGGCCCCACGACATTGTGGGGGGGAAGCCTCCTTGGGAACGCTTCGGAGCGGCGTGCCAGGGGGAGAAGGGCCTTCACCTATTTTAGGCCCTGTCCGATATGCTGGCGATGTGGGGGGTGGTGTCGCCAGTGACCGTCTGGTGGGGTCTCGATGCCGCGGCCTCGTTGACCTCAACAGGCCCCTTTTTCAGGGGGTCCTGGCCCCTGGGATGTGGCCTGGGGCTGGGACCTCCTCCACGCCCGCTGCTACGGCCTTGCCACGGCCTTGCCACGGGGTTGGGGCTTTTTGACACCGACCCCGCGATGTTTGGGGGCTGTGACGTTTTTTTTTTGCTTCACGTCCGTTCCCTGGTGGCGGGCGGGGTGCGCGTCCGAGTAGTCGCGGGCCCTTCTATACGAAGGTAAGTCCCACGGTCTGGTCACCCTGTGCGTTTGAGGTACTGAACCCTCTTCGCACAGTCGGGTCCGATCTCCCTCCCGTCCCTCACTAGGGGGGGCGGGGGGGCTCGGATCCTCCCCGGTATTCTGATGGTTGAAGGGGACCGCAGCGGGTACATCGGTCGGGCTTTCCGCTCTGCTCCACTCTTGTGTTCCAATAGAGCAGAGCGCAAAGATATACGAAAAATAACGAAGGTTCTCCTATAACCCTAGTTATTTGAGTATAGCGAGCGCTCTGCTCTGACTCACTGAGGACCCCACGTGTCTTCCATTTCGGTGGTGAAAGACTGGGGAAGGAGCTGGTAGTATGGCCATGGCCCCGCTTATGTATGAGCGGATGTGGGCGTGGCCAGGCAGGTGAGGAGCGTGCATGTGGTTGAAAGTTTTCATGATAGCATATGATTAAAGGGACAGTTCCAATGGAGCAGAGCGCTCGCTATACTCAAATAACTATAGGATAGGATAACCTTCGTTATGTCTGTCATCAGACCCCCCTAGTTATGTCTGTCCTCGAACCCCCCTAGTTACGTCTGTCCTCTGGCCCCCTAGTTACGTCTGTCCTCTGGCCCCCTAGTTACGTCTGTCCTCTGGCCCCTAGTTACGTCTGTCCTCTGGCCCCTAGTTACGTCTGTCCTCTGACCCCCTAGTTACGTCTGTCCTCTGACCCCCTAGTTACGTCTGTCCTCTGGCCCCCTAGTTACGTCTGTCCTCTGACCCCCTAGTTATGTCTGTCCTCCGGCCCCTAGTTATGTCTGTCCTTGGGCCCCCTAGTTATGTCTGTCCTCTGACCCCTAGTTATGTCTGTCCTCTGACCCCTAGTTATGTCTGTCCTCTGGCCCCTAGTTATGTCTGTCCTCTGACCTCTAGTTATGTCTGTCCTCTGACCCCCTAGTTATGTCTGTCCTCTGACCCCTAGTTATGTCTGTCCTCTGACCCCCTAGTTATGTCTGTCCTCTGGCCCCTAGTTATGTCTGTCCTCTGGCCCCTAGTTATGTCTGTCCTCTGACCCCCTAGTTATGTCTGTCCTCTGGCCCCTAGTTATGTCTCTCCTCTGACCCCCTAGTTATGTCTGTCCTCTGACCCCCTAGTTATGTCTGTCCTCTGGCCCCTAGTTACGTCTGTCCTCTGACCCCTAGTTATGTCTGTCCTCTGACCTCCTAGTTACGTCTGTCCTTTGACCTCTAGTTACGTCTGTCCTCTGGCCCCCTAGTTATGTCTGTCCTCTGACCCCCTAGTTATGTCTGTCCTCTGACCCCCTAGTTATGTCTGTCCTCTGGCCCCCTAGTTACGTCTGTCCTCGGGCCCCTAGTTACGTCTGTCCTCTGACCCCCTAGTTATGTCTGTCCTCTGACCCCCTAGTTATGTCTGTCCTCTGACCCCCTAGTTACGTCTGTCCTCTGACCCCTAGTTATGTCTGTCCTCGGGCCCCTAGTTACGTCTGTCCTCTGGCCCCCTAGTTATGTCTGTCCTCGGGCCCCTAGTTACGTCTGTCCTCTGGCCCCCTAGTTATGTCTGTCCTCTGGCCCCTAGTTACGTCTGTCCTCTGACCCCTAGTTATGTCTGTCCTCTGACCTCCTAGTTACGTCTGTCCTCTGACCCCTAGTTATGTCTGTCCTCTGACCCCTAGTTATGTCTGTCCTCTGGCCCCTAGTTACGTCTGTCCTCTGACCCCCTAGTTACGTCTGTCCTCTGGCCCCCCTAGTTACGTCTGTCCTCTGACCCCCTAGTTATGTCTGTCCTCTGGCCCCCTAGTTATGTCTGTCCTCTGGCCCCCTAGTTATGTCTGTCCTCTGACCCCCTAGTTACGTCTGTCCTCTGACCCCCTAGTTACGTCTGTCCTCTGGCCCCTAGTTATGTCTGTCCTCTGACCCCCTAGTTACGTCTGTCCTCTGGCCCCTAGTTATGTCTGTCCTCTGGCCCCTAGTTATGTCTGTCCTCTGGCCCCCTAGTTATGTCTGTCCTCTGACCCCCTAGTTATGTCTGTCCTCTGGCCCCCTAGTTATGTCTGTCCTCTGGCCCCCTAGTTATGTCTGTCCTCTGACCCCCTAGTTACGTCTGTCCTCTGACCCCCTAGTTACGTCTGTCCTCTGGCCCCTAGTTATGTCTGTCCTCTGACCCCCTAGTTACGTCTGTCCTCTGGCCCCTAGTTATGTCTGTCCTCTGGCCCCCTAGTTACGTCTGTCCTCTGACCCCTAGTTATGTCTGTCCTCTGACCCCCCTAGTTATGTCTCTCCTCTGACCCCTAGTTATGTCTGTCCTCTGGCCCCTAGTTATGTCTGTCCTCTGACCCCCTAGTTATGTCTGTCCTCTGGCCCCTAGTTATGTCTGTCCTCTGACCCCCTAGTTACGTCTGTCCTCTGACCCCCTAGTTATGTCTGTCCTCTGACCCCCTAGTTATGTCTGTCCTCTGACCCCCTAGTTACGTCTGTCCTCTGACCCCCTAGTTATGTCTGTCCTCTGACCTCCTAGTTATGTCTGTCCTCTGGCCCCTAGTTATGTCTGTCCTCTGACCCCCTAGTTACGTCTGTCCTCTGACCTCCTAGTTACGTCTGTCCTCTGACCCCCTAGTTACGTCTGTCCTCTGGCCCCTAGTTACGTCTGTCCTCTGACCCCCTAGTTATGTCTGTCCTCTGGCCCCCTAGTTACGTCTGTCCTCTGGCCCCCTAGTTACGTCTGTCCTCTGACCTCCTAGTTACGTCTGTCCTCTGACCCCTAGTTATGTCTGTCCTCTGGCCCCCTAGTTATGTCTGTCCTCTGGCCCCCTAGTTATGTCTGTCCTCTGGCCCCTAGTTATGTCTGTCCTCTGGCCCCCTAGTTACGTCTGTCCTCTGACCCCCTAGTTATGTCTGTCCTCTGACCCCCTAGTTATGTCTGTCCTCTGACCCCCTAGTTATGTCTGTCCTCTGGCCCCCTAGTTATGTCTGTCCTCTGACCCCTAGTTATGTCTGTCCTCTGGCCCCCTAGTTATGTCTGTCCTCTGACCCCTAGTTATGTCTGTCCTCTGGCCCCCTAGTTACGTCTGTCCTCTGACCCCCTAGTTATGTCTGTCCTCTGGCCCCTAGTTACGTCTGTCCTCTGACCCCCTAGTTATGTCTGTCCTCTGGCCCCTAGTTACGTCTGTCCTCTGCCCCCTAGTTATGTCTCTCCTCTGACCCCCTAGTTATGTCTGTCCTCTGACCCCCTAGTTATGTCTGTCCTCTGCCCCCTAGTTACGTCTGTCCTCTGACCCCCTAGTTATGTCTGTCCTCTGACCCCCCTAGTTATGTCTGTCCTCTGACCCCCTAGTTACGTCTGTCCTCTGGCCCCCTAGTTATGTCTGTCCTCTGGCCTCTAGTTACGTCTGTCCTCTGGCCCCTAGTTATGTCTGTCATCTGACCCCCTAGTTACGTCTGTCCTCTGACCCCCTAGTTATGTCTGTCATCTGGCCCCTAGTTATGTCTGTCCTCTGGCCCCTAGTTATGTCTGTCCTCTGACCCCCTAGTTACGTCTGTCCTCTGACCCCCTAGTTATGTCTGTCCTCTGACCCCTAGTTATGTCTGTCCTCTGACCCCCTAGTTACGTCTGTCCTCTGGCCCCTAGTTATGTCTGTCCTCTGACCCCCTAGTTACGTCTGTCCTCTGACCCCCTAGTTATGTCTGTCCTCTGACCCCCTAGTTATGTCTGTCCTCTGACCCCCTAGTTACGTCTGTCCTCTGACCCCCTAGTTATGTCTGTCCTCTGACCCCCTAGTTATGTCTGTCCTCTGACCCCTAGTTATGTCTGTCCTCTGGCCCCCTAGTTATGTCTGTCCTCTGACCCCTAGTTATGTCTGTCCTCTGGCCCCTAGTTATGTCTGTCCTCTGGCCCCTAGTTACGTCTGTCCTCTGACCCCCTAGTTACGTCTCTCCTCTGGCCCCTAGTTACGTCTGTCGTTTGGCCCCCCTAGTTATGTCTGTCGTCTGGCCCCTAGTTACGTCTGTCCTTGGGCCCCCTAGTTATGTCTCTTCTCCGGCCCCTAGTTACGTCTGTCCTCTGGCCCCCTAGTTACGTCTGTCCTCTGCATTACATTTACATTTACATTTAGTCATTTAGCTGACGCTTTTATCCAAAGCGACTTACAAGTTCTGTACGACAAGCCATCAGGAAGGGCACAACTCTATCAGCTGAGTAACAATGTTCATCAAAGTGTTGAGTGCTACAGTGTAGGTTAGTTTATTAGGACAAGTGCATGACAGTACGGTTAGTTAGGGTTAGATTTTTTTTTTTTTTTTTTTTTTTTTTTTTTAATTCAGATAATGGTTGAAGAAGTGCGTCTTTAGTCGACGGCGAAAGATTGGACGTGATTCGGCTGTCCTAACTGGGGTGGGTAGTTCATTCCACCATTGTGGCCCCCTAGTTACGTCTGTCCTCTGGCCCCCTAGTTATGTCTGTCCTCTGGCCCCCTAGTTACGTCTGTCCTCTCGCCCCCTAGTTATGTCTGTCCTCTGACCCCCTAGTTATGTCTGTCCTCTGACCCCCTAGTTACGTCTGTCCTCTGACCCCCTAGTTACGTCTGTCCTCTGGCCCCCCATGGCACTTTCTTGCCCTGGGGCCCCTTAGTGGCATGATCTGGCCATGTAGTCCAAGTATAAGTGCTTTGTTTAGAGTACTCACTGATACAGACTCAGAGGACCGATATCTTTGCTGTCCTTTTCTGACCCTTTGACCATTTTGACAGCTACTTACAGTAACACTGCCACACTACCAAACGGTTAACCCTTTCCACTGCGACAATACACAGAAGGTTAACCCTTTCACTGCCACACGACAGCAGGTTAACCCTTTCACTGCCACACTACAGAAGGTTAGTAAAGGGTTGACCTTCTGTAGTGCGGCAGTGAAAGGGTTAAGCAATAACACGAGAGGGAGTGCTGCATTGTGGGTACTGGCACTGGTGCTTTGGCCGTTGGAACCAGGCCATAGGCCACCAGTTCCTGTACTGCTTATGGACTGCTTATCTCTTCCGACCTGATCACAATGCGTGTTTGTAACTAGATGTTGTATAATCAGTATCAATGAATGTTAACAAATACCGAGCTAAGTACCAGCACAATGAAATTGTGTTTATCTGCCAGTTCCATTACAAAACACAATGGAAGGTTGGGAGTTAAAATAATAACTATATTCATTAAATGTATTAACTAATTAATAAGTATTATATAAATCATTTAACTGTCTGTATAGAGAATGTATAATTCTTTCTTTGGATTGGGATCTTCAGGGGAATTGATTTCCTGCACAAAGCAAGTAGTCTGCGTGTTGCTTTCTATAAAAAGAGAATATATCCCCCCATACAATTTTACCTGAATTAAAGGGGCATTTTGCAGATTTTTTATCTGAATCCTATTGTTCTGTTGTGAGGAGGACATGACATAATTGTATATAAATCTTACCAATAGTATGTCTTGGAATGGCCCTTGAAGTTGTAATTCCAAGTAAGAAACTCTGTCAACATGGTGGCATAAACTATAAACTATAAACCATAAACTATAAACGTCACTATTAACATGTTTATAATCAACTATATATGCATAGTTGCATAACTCAGTTCTCTGCATACTTGCTCAGCCACACGAACACCAGCCTCTTGTGGGCGGTACTTCCACATCTATGGTTTCTGCCATGTTCTTTCTGAGCTGGAAATAAGGCACTGAGGTCATACTTCTGCATTGATTACATGGTGTCTTGGGGAGTTGACAGGAATGCCATAAAATGTATAAATTCTTAAATTGAATGATATTCCCCTTTAATTCAAATCATATCTAAGAAAAGGTACAACGGATCAATCAGTAGAGCTACTCAATAGATCCAGTTTGGCCTCCTTAGGTGATTTGTGCAAATGTATTTGCTGTTATCTTTCACCAACTGGGAACAGAATCTTCCAAGCCAGACTGAGCCTGATTTTAACAAAATGACATCCATGAATTGTGCTTCTATTCATTATAACACAAACAAACAAACAAACAAACCAAGCAAAAACCAAGACAGCAATAAATAAAATACCACCACCGTAGGATTTGTCCATACAGATACAGGGAGTAGCAAAGCAAAAAGGTGTGTTATACAATGGCATGCACATTTCTTGATTCTGATTGGCTGAAACACTTCTTTCAGACATTGTTATTTCTCATAACACACTCCAGGTGATCCCAGAACCCACCCACAACCGAATAACTTTTTTTCTTAATCACTCCGCCGTTCGTGTTTTTATGAATGAAACCAAGATGGCGGACAATAATCTTTATGAAGTGTATTGATATCATCATAACGACTCATTCAAAAACGATAAAGTCACGTGGAATGTGTTAGTTGCTTACACAATGTTGGATTATGTAATTGGTTCGTCATGACTCATTGTGAAACTAAATATAAATTGCGGGAAGTGTGTTGTTAGATGGCATTTGTTGTAGATACAATTTTCAATCAATCAATCAAATAACAACCGCTAACTTCACTGTTAGATGGCATGCGTTGTAGCAACCTATAGATGTAGCACTGTCCATCTGTATGTCATATGCAGGGCCGTAGCCAGGGTTTAGAAATTAGGGAGGTCAATTCTTTTTATTTTTTTTATACAAACTTTCTTACGCAACTGGCTAGCCATTATCTAGAGATCAACTTAAGGTCACTCACAAAGTCATTTACAGGACGTGGGGGCACTTACAGGTGAGTGGCCTAAAGAGTGCACCAAAAATGAACTGGTACATTCAGGTCCAGAATTGTTGGAATTCCCTGACAAAGATGTGCAAAAAGCTGTACAATTTAAACAATACCATACTGGTAATAGCAAAATTGTTTATTCAATTAATGCATGGAGCTGTTCCATCTTATTTCATTTGATACTAACCACTCAGTTCATACAGATTTCAAGTATCCAAATATCAATGATGAATATTGCATAAGGTTTACACAGTTAATGGATCACCTTTTTGTTATATTATCGTATAGCTTACGCTCTGCACTGGAACTATCCCTTTATCCAATCTAACACTGAATAATTTTTCTCCACATGTACACACCCATCCGCCTGGCCACACCCACATCCGCTCCTCTACATAAGCGGGTCGTGGCCACACTAACAGCTCCTTCCCTATTTTCACCACCGAAAAGTTACTGTATACACCACTTTAGTTTAGTGCCGAAATAGTTATTGGAAAGGAGTTACGTTATTGGAGAAAAGGAGCTGCGTTGACATTATATCTTTGTTTTCTCTCTCACTATTTTTCGAGGAAATACGGCGATAATGTCTTCGCCACCGGAGTGTCTAGAAGATGATGATCATTCTGACCTCCACCGGCGCTTCGCATTAGGGGCTCGCGTCGCTGAGCAATCCCCGCCGGCATTGCCTCCGGCTCTGCAGCTGGACACTTTGCTTGGGAGGCTGTCGGCTGTGTGAGGGCTGACGGCCTCTCTGGGCGGGTGATGTTTTTTGCGACACGGGCGCCAGGTGTGTCAGTTGTGGGGGGTCAACTACACAGCTTACGAAGGTCGGCTCCAGGCTAGGATCCTTTTCGCTGCCCTTTAGCGGCGTGGAGGGGGTTCTAGTTTGATGCCCCATGATAACATTAGCTCCTCCTCAAGTGAAGTCGTAGCTTTGTTTTCCTGGGACCGTGATTCCGAATCTGCGGCTCAATTCCCCGGGTCTCTGGACAAACGGATACCCACTGTCGCCGTGCTGGCCCCGCTTTTCAAGATGAAAAACACCCGGTGCGAGGGAGGTGAGCTTGGTGTTCGTTATGAGAATATCTCCATGCTCAGGTCGGCTATAGCCCGCGTACAACGAGTGGCTTGCTGCCGACACCGCTGTGTCTGGTAAACACCGTTCTGAAGAGGGACGTGTGTTGCCTTTTTCCCTTTTTTCTTCGGATAAGAAGAGGAAAAGACAGCGGCTGTCTGAAGTGTTGGCCTGTATTGCTTTTCTCACGTTGTACAGTTTTCAGTAGTAGCCGCTTAGCTTGCTTCTGCGTGAGCTAGTGGCTAGCGATAGCCGGTATGAGCTAACTGTTAGCCAGTTAGCTGTTTAGCTACGACGTTAGCTGCCGGCTGCGCTCGGCTGGGAACGTTAGCTTGATGCTATCAGTTAGCCTAGAGTTAGCTGTTTAGCTTGTGCTACAACCATTGGCATAGCCGTGAGAATAGCAGGCCCTGGCACTCTGACTACGACGTCATCTTTGGCAGAAGATGTCGTCGGGCCTGCGCCATGACCGGCTGCAGGAGGGGGGCGTCACGCCGGAGCAAGGCTCCGGCCATTGCTTCTTCTGGCCTAGCCAGCGAGAGGCCTTCGTCGACGTGGTGGACCAACCTGTGTTGCGGCCTTTCGTCCTGCGTTCCTTGGTGCAGGTAAGGTGTCCATTTGACATTACCCCACTCTTCCTTCCTTCCCCTCCCGAATGTTTTTGTTAACCCTTTCCCCGCCAATAATGTCGTACAACGGGTTTCAAGTTCATGCGAATTCTGCCAATAACGGCGTACGACGTGATTCTGATCATAATTTCATATTTTTGCCATGGTATTCATATTTCACTCACGGAGCCTTGTCAGATGCTGTGTGAGCCAGCACAACTCTGCAACGCTTCAATACTGCCACCTGGTGGCTGATCGGCGAGTTGCAACCGGAAGTGGATCTCTTGTGATCCCGGTGCGTCTCCCTATTCCATCCGGCCACTCGTTTATCGTCGCGGGACTCAATACACACACCGTGGATATGGATCTTTGCCATAACTCAATAATCTACATGATTTGGGCGTGTATTAGTAATATACAAACCGGAAATGGATCGCCTCGATCCCCACCACATAACTGGGATCTGTTTGCTCCACTCTCATCGCCCAACGGTACGAGGAGACTGACGTGAGTTTCAGCGTTTTTGTTTATCATTTTCGATACAAACTGCTCTGATCAATATATCACCCATACTACATGAAGCATCTAACGACTATCATGGGATTATAAACGACCCCCCCCCCCCCCCCCCTCCGTTCACCCGCGCATGATCAGTCATAACGTTTAGGACCATGTACAGTTGACATTTTTAATATAGCGTCGATCGGTATCAAACTGCATTTGATGATCATGCATTTGTGCCTATATCTCACGTTCTGGGAAATACTGCAGAAAACAATAAAAACATATTTATACTCTAGACGGTAGTTTCGTATGAATGTGTGAATGAAAAAGTAAAACGTTCCTACATCCTGAACGACAGATAATCGATGTTGAATGGGCCATAGTAATGTCAATTTAGCAATACAATTTAAAAAGTTATAGCCCTGCAAAGAAGGTGAACATCTCCATAGACTTACAGTGCTGGCAGAGATCAAACAGCGATGGATATAAGCGTGGCAGAGAATGGGTTCTTTGTCTACAAAACATATGTTACTTCACTACATTTGGAGATACAACGTGTGCTGTGTGAGAATTGTCTTGGTCGCTTTGTATAGCTTGGGTTAGCGTTGGCCAAGGCTTGTGCCTTTCTCTCTACCTAGGAACAGCGTTGTTTTTTACGTGAGTAAAAATGAACTGGGTTTTTGTTGTATGATGAGAAGTTGTGTGTCTTCATGTAACGTTTAAACAACGTGGCTGAGCCCACAACTGGCTGGGTTGCCCTACAATGCTGTGCATAGTGGCATATGATCGAGGGCTGAGTCCCTCTCTTAGCTTGTTATTCTTTACTTGAGGGCTAATGATGAAAATAACAAGTGGCAAGTTTTTTTCACACATAAGCAGAGCTGTGGGAAACCTGTTTCAAACAAGGTCTTCGGCTGTGCTGGCGTGCATGATGTAAAGCTTTTACTCTACACATTTGGCGTCGTATCAGGGGTAAGGTGGTGAGGGGTGGGTGAAATGATTCCCCGGTTTGCCCCTGCCCTCCCCCCTCCCCTCAAATATGATTTTATTTACAAAATGTGTGTTGATTCACTATATTTTTGGGGATACGGTTTAAATCCCTCAGCTTCTGCTGGGGTTGTGCTCTTGCTTAGAGAGGCAATTTTCTCTGAAAATTGTTTGGTCGCTGTCATGTAGACTTAGCAAGGCCTGTGGCTGTGGCCAGCACTTGATCGAGGACTTTGTCTTCTCTCATCATAAAAGTGAGAGTGACCTTTTGCCCTTTTTTATTGTGATAGAGGGTTGTGTGTATCGTATTCACGTTACGTAAACGTGGCTTTGAATCCACAACTGGGTTAGGTGTTGGTCTACAGAAGTTACATGTGTAGCTCTTGTACCAGGGCCTTGTACCCTGGTTCCACTCCATGTTAGGATGGGTGCGTCACAGGTTTTCCCCCCGGCCATGGGATACGTCACTGGGCGCGTTTCCTATTGGCCAGGAGACATCTGTGAGGTTACAGGCTCTGTGCTACAGACCGCTGTCTTTGTCAAAGTTGGATGATGCGATGCATTCGAAAACTGTTCGTTTTCTGCTCTGCTCTGCCGAAATAAGATGCACCCCACGTGAAACGTGCAAAAATATATATATATATATTTTTATGTTTATACTGTATCTTTAGGCATAGGGTTAGCAGCCTTAGGGGTCTCAGATGCAAGAATATCGAATTGGGTCAATGTCAGACTTTGCTATCCTGCATTAGGGGGGGCAGTCTTATTTCGGCAGGCAGTACTTTTTTGGCACAACACCGGCTACCGGTACATTCCATCTGTCTGCTTAGCTTACCTGTATCTGGACGTCTGTCCTGCTTGCTTCGGTGTCCGGAACCAGCGGCAGACTCTGTGCAGCGGAGACGATGGGGATCTCCAGGGGAGACTTAAGACTGTGGAGCTGCTTCCCTACAGTAAGCCCCGTTGTATGGCTGTTTGTTCACCCTCTCTCTCCCTCTCTCTCTGAGTGACCACAGAGTCTGGGAACCGCTCAGGACTTAAAGCGCTGCACCCGGATCAGGCCCTTATCCCAGGATGTTATAGTGAGGACACATTATCATAATCATGAATGGACATGGTCTGTTTTGACTGTTTACTGTGCTCGTGGAGCTTCATTACGTAATGCCCTCTTTGCATGTTTGTAAAATAATCGTTCACATTCTTCATTGTATGGAATGCATAGGGTGCTCTGCTTAACTGCATGCATGTGAATTCAGTTAAACCTCTGTGACTTGATCAACCACGTACTTCGACAACAGACTTCACTCAGGTGTATTATTGATACTCTCATTGATACTATGTTTGTTTTTTTACTCAAAGTGTGTGTGTGTGTGTGTGTGTGTGTGTGTGTGTGTGTGTGTGTGTGTGTGTGTGTGTGTGTGTGTGTGTGTGTGAGAGAGAGAGAGAGAGAGGGGGGGGTGAGTCCTCAGCCCTTGTGTGGGTGAATGTAACAAGTTCCTAGCGTTTTCTTTCCCCTATTATTTCATGCACACTATTCATTGTTTTAAATTATTATTTTCTTTTAACCTCTTAACACTAGCACAGCCGACAAGGGGTCACATGACCCCTAGGCATTTTCAATAAATGTATCCTCGTCACTCGGTCGAGCTCCATCTCTGTCACTCAATGACTTTTCCTAAAAGTACCCGTTTTATCTGGCACGGTTTCTGAAATTTCAAAATGACTTCAGGAAAATGTAATTAGAACGTTATTCCACATATGGGCCGTTGGAACAGACGAAAGTCACAGCATTTTGCGAGTGTCTAGCGCAGGAGTGGCCAACCCGTGGCTCGCGAGCCGCATGTGGCTCTTTGCCCGTCAATGTGTGGCTCTTCCATCCAAAAAAATAATAGTTGTATTAGGGCTGTCAGTTTATCGCGTTAATTAGATTAATTAATTACACAGCAAATTATCACGTTATGAAAATTAACTAAAAATCAATTACAAAAAAAAACATTTTATTTTAATTTTTTATTTATAACTTTTTTTTTATCTCATTCATTCCATAAGAACGTAGAATACACATTTACAGATTTTTTTTTATATGGTCCATTTGCATGTTCTTGGTATCTGATTCTAGGGACATATATGGTGTTATGGTTTGTAACCGACCCCAATCGCACAACACAAGACAGGTATGAGAGTAAGCCAAAACAGGGCATTTATTCAATACAAACAAAAAGCGGCACTGTCCCTTTAAGGGAGAACACAAAAATACTGGAAACAAAGAAATAGGGAAAAATGTGGCACTGTGCCTTTAAGAGGCGAGCAGGCTAAGGGGCTAAGGCTAAAGGACAGGGCCAGGGCAAAAAGGTCAGGGCAGGAACAGGGGCACTGGAGAGGGGGAAACAGGGACAGAGGCCCGGGGAGGCGGGCTGGAGACAGGGACAGAGAAACAGGGTTAAGGCCTTGGACAGGGCGAGGGCCAGAGCTGCTTACAGGGATGGCAGGGTTCAGACGGCGGAGGCCTGGCAAGGAGATCCTCCTCGGAAGTGAAGAGACGCATCCTCCCGTGGGATAGGAAGCGATGCGCGCCGGCTTGAGCGTCTGGAGTAGGAGCGCGCCGGCTTGAAGAGACGCATCCTCCCGTGGGATAGGAAGCGATGCGCGCCGGCTTGAGCGTCTGGAGTAGGAGCGCGCCGGCTTGAAGAGACGCATCCTCCCGTGGGATAGGAAGCGATGCGCGCCGGCTTGAGCGTCTAGAGTAGGAGCGCGCCGGCTTGAAGAGACGCATCCTCCCGTGGGATAGGAAGCGATGCGTGCCGGCTTGAGCGTCTGGAGTAGGAGCGCGCCGGCTTGAAGAGACGCATCCTCCCGTGGGATAGGAAGCGATGCGCGCCGGCTTGAGCGTCTGGAGTTGGAGCGCGCCGGCTTGACGTCTGGAGTGGGACACTGGAAAACCTCCCGTAGAGGATTAGAGAGCGTAGACGGTGTCCCACTCCAGGCAAACGGCGACAGGTAGTGATGGCTGGCACCTCGTCTCACGCCGGAGACGCGGCAGGTGATGGTAACGTCCAGGACTCCATGAACACTGAACACAGAAAAGGATAAAGAGTCCAGAACAAAGAACCAGCATACAGAACCTCCCGTAGGAGCATACAGAACGACCCAACGAGGACTGGAGGGGAAGTCCAGGTATTTAAAGCCCTCTGGGGCGCTAATCATAACTTATCACAGCTGTGAAACGTAGTCCAAGGGTGGGGGCTGTTGAAGAGCAGAGGAGAGTAAAACAACGCGAGGGTGGGGGCTGGTGAGGTGAGGAGACAGGGAATTAAAGGTCTAGGGAACAGGCGAACCTCACAGTACCCCCCCCCCCTCCACGGGAGCCACCGGGCGACCCAAAAATACAGACAGTGGGGCAGGGGACATGACAAAGCAACAAACAAAAAAAAACTGGGCCATGCTAGCAGGGGAAGCTACACCTAAGGTGGGGCTAGCAGAGGGACAGGGAAGCTGCCAGGGCACTGCTAGCTACAGGGCCTATGCTAGCTGTACTGCTACATTAACATAGAGGCTGCGCTAGCTGCCAGAGCTAGGCTAGCAGACAGGGCTGGACCAGCAAGAGAGAACAAGCTAGCTGGAAGGACAGTCCTAGCTGTGGGGAAACTGACCTTGCTAGCTGAAGGGGCAGTCCTAGCAGTGGGGAAACTGACCTTGCTAGCTGAAGGGGCAGTCCTAGCAGTGGGGAAACTGACCTTGCTAGCTGAAGGGGCAGTCCTAGCAGTGGGGAAACTGACCTTGCTAGCTGAAGGGGCAGTCCTAGCAGTGGGGAAACTGACCTTGCTAGCTGAAGGGGCAGTCCTAGCAGTGGGGAAACTGACCTTGCTAGCTGAAGGGGCAGTCCTAGCAGTGGGGAAACTGACCTTGCTAGCTGAAGGGGCAGTCCTAGCAGTGGGGAAAACTGACCTTGCTAGCTGAAGGGGCAGTCCTAGCAGTGGGGAAACTGACCTTGCTAGCTGAAGGGGCAGTCCTAGCAGTGGGGAAACTGACCTTGCTAGCTGAAGGGGCAGTCCTAGCAGTGAGGGCAGTGGGGAGAAGGGTAGCTAACAGGGGAGCTAATGAAGGCTAACAGGGGAGCTAACAGGGGAGACTAACGAGGCTAACAGGGAAGCTAACAAGGCTAACAGGGAAGCTAACAGGGGAGTCAACAGGGGAACTAACAGGGGAACTAAACAGGGCAAACTCAACATACACTGTCTGTGCTGGCTGGGGTCGTCGACGGGTCGGGTCGTACTGTTATGGTTTGTAACCGACCCTAATCGCACAACACAAGACAGGTATGAGAGTAAGCCAAAACAGGGCATTTATTCAATACAAACAAAAAGCGGCACTGTCCCTTTAAGGGAGAACACAAAAATACTGGAAACAAAGAAATAGGGAAAAATGTGGCACTGTGCCTTTAAGAGGCGAGCAGGCTAAGGGGCTAAGGCTAAAGGACAGGGCCAGGGCAAAAAGGTCAGGGCAGGAACAGGGGCACTGGAGAGGGGGAAACAGGGACAGAGGCCCGGGGAGGCGGGCTGGAGACAGGGACAGAGAAACAGGGTTAAGGCCTTGGACAGGGCGAGGGCCAGAGCTGCTTACAGGGATGGCAGGGTTCAGACGGCGGAGGCCTGGCAAGGAGATCCTCCTCGGAAGTGAAGAGACGCATCCTCCCGTGGGATAGGAAGCGATGCGCGCCGGCTTGAGCGTCTGGAGTAGGAGCGCGCCGGCTTGAAGAGACGCATCCTCCCGTGGGATAGGAAGCGATGCGCGCCGGCTTGAGCGTCTGGAGTAGGAGCGCGCCGGCTTGAAGAGACGCATCCTCCCGTGGGATAGGAAGCAATGCGCGCCGGCTTGAGCATCTAGAGTAGGAGCGCGCCGGCTTGAAGAGACGGATCCTCCCGTGGGATAGGAAGCGATGCGCGCCGGCTTGAGCGTCTGGAGTAGGAGCGCGCCGGCTTGAAGAGACGCATCCTCCCGTGGGATAGGAAGCGATGCGCGCCGGCTTGAGCGTCTGGAGTTGGAGCGCGCCGGCTTGACGTCTGGAGTGGGACACTGGAAAACCTCCCGTAGAGGATTAGAGAGCGTAGACGGTGTCCCACTCCAGGCAAACGGCGACAGGTGGTGATGGCTGGCACCTCGTCTCACGCCGGAGACGCGGCAGGTGATGGTAACGTCCAGGACTCCATGAACACTGAACACAGAAAAGGATAAAGAGTCCAGAACAAAGAACCAGCATACAGAACCTCCCGTAGGAGCATACAGAACGACCCGACGAGGACTGGAGGTGTAGTGGCCAAAATCCTAACAGGTTTGTCTTATAACCTATTTGAATCTTCCACTTGTAGGGCTGGGAAGCAGCACGCTTTTGTTGTTCCTTTTGCTCTTTTAATGCTCCAGCAAGAACAAAATACGAAAACAATACCGTACATACAAATAAAACAAGAGATCCCAATAATCTCAATAACAAAACAAGAGATCCCAATAATCTCTAAACAAAAAGGTTGCGTCTGCGTTGCGTGTCAATGACAGTATTGCTGCTGCCTGCTGCTCAGCCGTCACACGCCGCACCTGTGGCTTATAGCGTCAGCCCCGCCCCATTCACCTGAGCAAAGCACCCCACTCACTGCAACAGAGAAAAGTATTAATACAGGTTCACAATTAATCAAAACAAATAAGCTTGAATGCGGCTCTTACACCGGCCCCTAATTGTTCTCTAGGAATCAATTACTCAAACAAAATAAAGAGCCGTAAAACTATCAACAAATTAATTTAGAAAATATAGTATATACATTACATCCCTTGTTGATGTTGAAAGAAGAACTGTTTAACCGTATCCTAGGGCCAGAGGTTACTAGCACATAGCCTTAAAGGACGACTCCACTTTTTTTGGAAATTAGCTTATTTAACATCTTCCCTGGAGTTAGACAAGAAGATGCATACCTTTTTTGTCTCTGTGCGTGCATTTTAGCTTTGGGAATAGACGCTCCGTTAGCATAGCTTAGCTTCATCACTGGAAGTGGGGGAGGACAGTAGCCTTACAGTGCCTTACAGTGTATTGCAAGGTCTGACATTGACCAAACTTGATATGCATGACCTTGGTGGGCTCTAGGTCAACTCCTGAAAAGGGGGTCAATGTCAGACCTTGCAATCAAAAGTTAGGGGGCGCACTGAAATTATGGCAAGGGTTATTAGCCCCCTAACTTTGATTGCAAAGTCTGACATTGACCCCCTTTTCAGGAGTTGACCTAGAGCCCACCAAGGTCATGCATATCAAGTTTGGTCAATGTCAGACCTTGCAATACACTGTAAGGCTACTGTCCTCCCCCACTTCCAGTGATGAAGCTAAGCTATGCTAACGGAGCGTCTATTCCCAAAGCTAAAATGCACGCACAGAGACAAAAAAGGTATGCATCTTCTTGTCTAACTCCAGGGAAGATGTTAAATAAGCTAATTTCCAAAAAAAGTGGAGTCGTCCTTTAAGGAGGGATCTTTATGATCGCTAGGTCAGTCAAATCAGAAAAAACTAAAAACTGTAATCCAAAGTGGCAAAGAGTGTATATCTCCAGGTATCAGTCTATGCGTGTATGTCTATGTATTAGTCTATGGGTGTATATATATGTATCATGGGTGTATGTATATGTATTAGTCTATGGGTGTATATCTATGCGTCAGTCTATGGGTTCTCTAGGAATCAATTGCTCAAACTAAATAAAGAGAGCCGTATAACTATCAACAAATGAATTTAGAAAAATAAAGTATATACATTACATCCCTTTTTGATGTTGATTGATGAAGAACTGTTATTCCTCATTCTCCAGAAGGCGGCACAGCTTAGCTATGGGCCTATCAATAATGGACGTTTTCGTCTGGAGCTTCACTGCACGGGTCAGACCTCTTGCATCAGGCTTGGTCTCCAGTACTCTGCCTAGCGGCCACAACCCCCGTGGAGCAGTTGGGTCAACTACCAGGACGACATCTCCAATGTTAAAGTTTTTTCTCACGGTGTTCCATTTCTGTCTCTCTTGGAGTAGCAGAAGGTATTCTTGTGTCCATCTATGCCAGAACAGATCCGCCATGTACTGGACCTGCTTCCAGCGGCGCCTGGCGTAGAGGTCAGACCTCTGAAACGTTCCCGGAGGTATGATGGGTTGCGTTTTTAGCAGGAGGATGTGATTGGGAGTCAATGGTTCCAGGTCTTGTGGATCCGAGGACACGGTGGAGAGAGGACGGTTATTGAGGATGGCCTCTACCTCGCAGAAGATGGTTTGTAGGCCTTCATCGTCGAGGGTCTGCTGATTGAGAGTGGAGGTCAGCACTTGACGGACAGATCTTATGAGTCTCTCCCAGACTCCACCATAATGTGAGGCCGCTGGTGGATTGAAACTCCACTGGATTCCTTCGGGGTGCAAAGCGCCTTGGATTTTTCCTTCGTTTAGTGAACTCATGGCCTTTTTGAGCTCAGCTTGGGCACCCACCAGGTTTGTACCGTTGTCCGATCTGATATGCTTAACCTGACCTCTCCTGCAAACAAATCTTCTCAGAGCATGAATACATGAGTCCGTGTCTAATGGGAAGCCTTTCCTTGTCTCGATGCGCGCAGCTGCGCCTCATCCATGTCATTAACGGCGGGCAGGTCTGCCTCATCTGAACTCGCCATTTTAATTCAGAATAAACAAATAAATAAATCCAAAAGGTTTTCAACGTGTTTAGAAACAGTGGCTGGTTATTTCATTATCATTGTCTTTCTCAATTGCCAGGGCGGCGTTTCCTTGGCTGCTCTTTATCCATGGCATGATATGTCACCAGCACAAAATAAAATATTCACTGTCCATAAACATCGTTATCAGAGGCGAAGTTTGCCTAGTAATAATCCATGCATTTATTCCAAACGAATAATTATTCATGTGGCGTTGGGTTTTGCAAACACATACCTCAATTATTTGTTTGTTTGCTTGTTTACAGCCGTCAGGCCGGCGTTTCCTCTGTTTGTAGCCGCGCGTCGGGCCGGCGCTTGTCGTTCCTTTGGACCCGTTTGATCCTCCAATAATCCTTGCTCTTCAATCGCAGCTTGTCATTGACTTGATGTAGTGGCCAAAATCCTAACAGGTTTGTCTTATAACCTATTTGAATCTTCCACTTGTAGGGCTGGGAAGCAGTGTCAGACTCGCAGTCGCAGAACAGAAACCACTGCACGCTTTTGTTGTTCCTTTTGCTCTTTTAATGCTCCAGCAAGAACAAAATACGAAAACAATACCGTACATACAAATAAAACAAGAGATCCCAATAATCTCAATAACAAAACAAGAGATCCCAATAATCTCTAAACAAAAAGGTTGCGTCTGCGTTGCGTGTCAATGACAGTATTGCTGCTGCCTGCTGCTCAGCCGTCACACGCCGCACCTGTGGCTTATAGCGTCAGCCCCGCCCCATTCACCTGAGCAAAGCACCCCACTCACTGCAACAGAGAAAAGTATTAATACAGGTTCACAATTAATCAAAACAAATAAGCTTGAATGCGGCTCTTACAGGAGGGGAAGTCCAGGTATTTAAAGCCCTCTGGGGCGCTAATCATAACTTATCACAGCTGTGAAAGGTAGTCCAAGGGTGGGGGCTGTTGAAGAGCAGAGGAGAGTAAAACAACGCGAGGGTGGGGGCTGGTGAGGTGAGGAGACAGGGAATTAAAGGTCCAGGGAACAGGCGAACCTCACATATGGATCTCAGGGAATCTATTCCCAGTGTCAGAAATACTGTGTCTGTTACTAGGCTTGAGTAAATTGTAATGAACCTAATGAGAATATCAATACATTTTGTTTTATCTTTGACTGTGAATAACACTATGCTCAAATTGACCAGACCTGAAAAATCTAAGCAAATGAATAGATGGAAGATGATTAAACAGAAGGTTATATATTGCATAGCTCTGCTCAGCGTCATATTGCAATACTCTTCATATCCAGTATTGAACTGAAATAAATTCTCACATGTACCTTTACATACCATCATCTGTCTGGCCACACCCCCATCCGCTACCTACATAAGCAGGGGTGTGGCCATACCATCAGCTCCTTCTTCAATTTTCTGTTTACACCACTTTGAAGTTTGATGGATTTTTTGAAGAAAGTAGAAGATGAAGGAGCTACGTTGACATTATATCTTTGTTTTCTCTCACTATTTTCGAGAAAATACGGCGATAATGTCTTCGGCACTGGGGTGTCTGGAAGATGATGATCATTCTGACCTCCACTGTTTTTTTCGTATTAGGGGCTCGCGTCGCTGGTCTAATCCCCACCTGCAGTCCTCCAAGCTGCAGCTGGACAGGTATTACCTTCGGTTCTGCAGCTGGACTGTGCAGGAGGAGCGACGGTTGTTGTGAGAAGTGAGCTACCTCTCAGGGCGAGTGATGATTTTGCTACGCGAGCGCCAGTTGTGTTTGCTATGAGGGGATTAGCTGCACGATTTACGAAAGCCGGCCCCAGACTAGTATCCTTTTTCTGCCTCTTAGGCGGCAGAGAGAGGGTCCTGGTTTGAAGCCCACGGTAGTCAATCTAGTGGGCCGTGACCAAGATCTGTGGTTAAAACCCGGGATCTTGGGACGAGCGGATTCCTATCTGTCACGTGAAGGCCCCATCTTTCAAGTTGAAAGTTACCCTAAACACGAGGAAAAGTGGGTTTGGTGCTTCGTTATCGGAAGCTCCACGCTCAAGTCGGCTGCAGCCCATGAGGGAATTGTGCCGATACCGCTGTATATCTGTTTCCTGGTCCCACGCCATATTGGGCGGCGGACCACGGAAATTCCCCCGCCATAGAGTACGTCACTGGGCGCATTTCTATTGGTAAGACTTCTGTGGGTTATTCAGGCTCCATGTTATGGACCTCTGTTACAGGGAGTTTTCAGAGCTTTCTCCTCAGGAAGTTCAGAGCCTCCTCCTCAGGGAGTTTCAGAGCCTCCTGTGAGTTCAGACCCTCCCTCCCAGTGAGGGAGCCTCCTCAGAGTTTCAGAGCCTCCTCCTCAGATTGTCAAGGTGAGTAGAACTTAAAAAGAAGTTCTGCTCTGTTGTATGTGTATTGAGCTTGATGGGTGATGCAACGCAGTAGAGATGTTTGTTCTTCTGCTCTGCTCCCTACTGGTAGTGTGTGTATTGGGTCAGAGCCTCCTCCTCAGGGTGTTTCAGAGTCTTCTCCTCAGGGAGTTCAGAGCCTCCTCTGTGAGTTCAGAGTCTCCCTCTCAGTGAGGGAGCCTCCTCAGAGTTTCAGAGCCTCCTCCTCTGAGAATCCTAGTCCAAATGTTACATAGCTCAATGTTGCAATATGTCTTTTCAATCTATTGCTCACGTGGGAAGTCTCTCTGGGGGTTCCCCTTCCCCTCCTTTATGGAGCAGGTTGACAGGGTATTGTTTAGGGAGTTCCCTGACTCCTCGCCGGTAATGGTCTGTTGAGTCATGGTTTTTCCCCCGTCATAGGGTATGTTGCTCCCCATCCCCTCTTTTATGGGGTGTTGTTTTCCCTCAGCCGCGTCGTATGGGACCCATGTCCGTATTTCTTTCTTTAAAAAAGCGGCTTCTTGTCGTTCTCCCAGGCGGCTTGGACGAACGGTATCTGGTGTCTTGTTAGACTATCCATTGATATGTTTTGGGTCTCGACGTGTACATAGTGCTGGCCCTGGGTGTTTCTGATCACAGGAATCACACATGGGCTTGCGCGCCTTGGTTGCTCATCATTGAAACAGCGTTTTTATGGGGCAACTGGGATGGAGTTGTCTCTTCCGAGCGCCAGTTTACTAGGTTTGTCTCGACGAATTCTCGTTCATATCTGGGGGATGTTAACGGAATAGATCAAAGCATAGGTAGAGGGGTCTCACGCCCTTGTTTTGGATCGACGCGCGTACCTACCCCCCTCCTAAGGGTTGGGGATGGCGGCGTGATTAGGGCACAGGACTGATTCTGGTCACGCCGGTCCAGGTCAGTTAACCCGTTGTCCGCCGGGGATGCAGATCTGCTGTTCTGGTACCCTGAGGGACTTGTGCTTTTTTCAGGGGGAAAAATGCCGGGTCGGCCCGGGTGTTGCAGGGTTTGACGTTATGGAGATGTTCGTGGTTGTGTTACTACGTATTACCCCTCACTGTTGCTTGGTCCATGTTGTTTTGTACCTTGCGCTGCTTTAAGGGGGCCTGGTCCTTCTCCATTCTTTTCGCCCCTCTCTTCTCCTGCTTAAGCATGGCTGGGAGGGGGCTGTTGAGGTGATTCTTATAGAACTCCTCTGGCATCCCTGTGTACGTCCCGGTCCGCCGGGCCCGGTCCGAAATAGTTTCGTCGACCCGTAGGCCTGGGATAACCCTTTTTGAAAACTGAAACACTTGTACTGCGGTATAGCCAGTGTATACCCGCAGTTGTGTTTTGGAGTTTTTTTCTTGAGGGGTTATAGGAACAACCACCTCATGTTAGAACCAAGGGGGTGGTTGGTTCCCTGGTGTGTTGGTAGCGGAGTCAACTCTCGGAGTAGGCCGGTTGAGTGTGCCCCCGCACGTTTCATGACGTCTGCCAATCGCGTCAGCCTTCTCTGCCTCGACCCCTCTAGAGAGTCAGGGTTTTTTTGTGGAGGCTGTGACATGGTGCACAACAATACCAGCATACGCCCCTTCCGCCGGGGTGCTGTTTCAGCAGACCCCTTTGGCGCCTGTCTAGTCTGCAGTGCTCCAGGCTCAGGTCGAGTGCCTGTTGCCTGGATTGAGGGATCGACCTCTTTTGGGGGTCGTCTCCCCGGTGCGCTGCCTGCTCCCGCTGTGGGTGTAGCCTCTTGAGTGCTTCGAGCTTACAGCCATACCAACCTGAACGCGCCCGATCTCGTTCGATTTCGGAGGCTGTATAGGTTCAGGCCTGGGTTGTACTTGGATGGGTGACTGCCTGAGTATACCAGGTTCAGTGAGCTAGGCGGCGTGCTATAGGGGGGAAGGGCCTGCTCTTGGATGGGCCCTGTCCGAATACGCTGGCGAAGTGGGGGGTGGTGTCACTAGTGACCGCCTGGTGAGGTCTCGATGCTGTGGCATCATTGGCCTCTCCAGGACCCCCTTTTTCCGGGGGGGTCCAGTCCCTTCTGGGTCTGGGTCCTCCTTCGCGCTCCGCTGCTACGGCCTTGCCACGGGGTTGGGCTTTGCTCTTGACCCCGTGATTTTAGGGGTGGTAACGGGGGTTTGTTCCTTCCGTTCGTTCCCTAGTGGCATGCGGGTTGTGCGTTTGTGTAGTCGTGGGTACGCCCCACGGTCTGCTCACACTGTGCGTTGAGTTGCTGAAGTCTCCTCTTCGCGCAGTCGGATCCGACTCCCTCCCGTCCTCCGCTAGGGAGGCTCGGGTCCTCCCCGTTTTTTTTTTTTTTTTTTTTTTTTATTATTGCAAAACAAAAATTATTAAAAGTCAGTACTCAACACACAATGCATAATGAAACTAACAATTAAGGTGGCTAAAATGACATGCAAGTACAGAAACAGAAAACAAAAAAAAGTCTATAATAATATTTTACCGTATACAGTGTATATCCAACGAAATTACCAATTATACCAATGCCTTATACAGGATATACCCCTAATACCTATTATCTAAAACCCTACACACATATGCTCCAGCTCGAACCCCCCCCTCCCGGACCCCTCCTTGGATAGTACCTCCATTATCCCTCACTCCTAACCAGACACTACCATTATAAGCTAGCTTTTATTCTCTCCACCACTTCTAACCACATTGACATTTTGGATTCGTTGAGACCCAGAATTCTTGCTGTAGATATTTCTTGATAAATCACATCAAGATATGTAAGAAACCAAACCTTCCGGCACATTTTTTCCGGTTGAAACCAGCGTGATGCGATCAGTTTTTTTAGCTACTGTGATACCCGATAAAACCAATCTGTTTAGCTGTGGATTTACTGCAAACTCAAAAACATCATTCAATAGTAATACAGAGGGGTGTACTGGTATATTCCAAGATACGAGTTTTGATAATTGATGGGTCACATCTTTCCAGAATGCCTTAACTGGTGGGCAGTCCCAATACATGTGCATAAATGTCCCTTCGTCTCCATTTGTACATTGGGAGCATTTTGAGTCTTGTTTAAGACCCATTCTGTTCAGTCTTATAGGAGTCAAGTATGTCCTGTGAATATAGTTAAGATTGATTTGTTGATGGTCCGGGTTCCTTGATGTAAGACGGACATTTGCCCATGCTCCTTGCCAATCAAAGTCACTTTCCAGGTCTGGTATATCCCTCCTCCAGACAGAGTCTAGTTGGAGGGTTTCATACGAGGACGTTAGTAATTGATAATAAAAACCTGATACAAAACCTCTCGATGTCTCTCTTTCATAGAAGAATTTGTGGTATCTGTGGTGTTCAACTGGTATGTCTAATGGAACACCGTGAGACTTCAAACATAGCTGTAACTGTATGTAAAAAAGCCATGTGGACCCGGTGAGGTTAAACTTTGTGCATATTTCTCCATAACTACAAAAACCCTGGTTGTTAAAAATATCCCCTAATGAGTGTATGCCTTGCTCTTCCCATATAGGGAATCTTATAGGACGTTTTTCAATTAAGAGTGCATTGTTATTGAATAAGGGAGTGTGATTATGCCATTTTTGTGGGTTAGGATATTTTTTGTGTGTTTCACGCCATATCCGGATTGCATGGGTAATTATGGGGGCAAATTTCCGCTCACAGTGCTTGATTGGTAGTTTAGTGTGTGCTATGTCCTTCAGTCTATGTGGGGCTACTATGTTTTCTTCCAATTTTCTCCAGGATACCAATGCCTGGGGATCAAACCATATTGTCAATGGTCTTAATGTGTATGCCTTAAAATATTGGAAAAAATCTGGAACTGCCATGCCACCGTCTGCTTTATTTCTCTGTGCGGTGGATCTTTTTATGCGAGGTGGTTTGTCCTCCCCGGTTCTGATGGTTGTGGGGGGCCTCAGCGGGTACATTTGTCGAGCTCAGCTCTGCTCAGCTCCTGTGTTGCAATATGACGCTGAGCAGAGCTATGCGATATATAACGTACGGTTATGTATATAACCATAGTTATATGAGCATAGTGACGCTCAGCGTCAGACTCACTGAGGACCCCTTGATCTTGCCTTGTGGTGAAAGATTGGGAAGGAGCTGATGGTATGGCCACACCCCTGCTTATGTAGGTAGCGGATGGGGGTGTGGCCAGACAGATGATGGTATGTAAAGGTACATGTGAGAATTTATTTCAGTTCAATACTGGATATGAAGAGTATTGCAATATGACGCTGAGCGTCACTATGCTCATATAACTATGGTTATATACATAACCGTACGTTTTGTAGATACAGTACTGAATTCTGCCATCCGGACACATGCAATTTGAAATATGATTATAGAATATAGAATATCAGGCATAAAATGGTTATGCGATCAAATGTGATTAATTAGATTAATTAATTACACATCCTGTAATTAATTAGATACATTTTTGTTAATCGCCTGACAGCACTAAATTGTATAAAAAATTTAAATCTTTTTTTACGTCACTCAAACCTACATTTCATTGTGGTAAACCTCATATTTATATATTCAGAGGTAATTATATAGTTTACACTATTTTTCTCATATTTCTCATATAAGCTGTCGGGTTAGTGGTATTTTCTCCATGGCTGTGCTAGTGTTAACACATTGACTGCCAGACCCGAGATTTCTCGGGTTAACTCGCCATGCGTTGAGTGCCAGACCCGAGATTTCTCAGGTTTTGTTAGTTTTTTCTTTTATTCAAATTTTGTATTCATTATATCTTCAGACCTTGGTGTTACCATAGGAAATCATTCTGAAATCCTAAAAGCGCAATACTGGCCGCATCCTGCTAGGTGGCAGTATCGACCACCCTTTGAAACCTTATTTCACATCCTGTGTTACATTTAAACCCCTCCGGGCGCAGAATTTAGACGGAGCCAAGTAAACCGCTTCATCCGACCACTTCGAGAAATGTATTCTTTGACTGAACGCTCTGGGAAAATCTACCAAAAAACTCTGCCCGGTGTCAAGGGGGCCATTTATATAGTTCCTCTAAGACCTGCGGACTAATACTTGCTGTGATGGTGGTGATGGGTCTTCCAAATATGGTGTCAAAAATGGTGTCCTTCCGCCAAAAACTGGCCAAACAGGACCTGACTGCCCGGCGTCTACCATGTTATCGCGCCCGCGATATCAGCGACTCTGAACCGTTTTATATATTAACAAATTGTTCTAAATAAATAATAATGATAATAAATAATTAGAAGTTTGGACAATTTTTTTTTTACAACTGAGGTAGGTAGATTACATTTTTAGAGACTAAAGTACCGAAAAAAGGTACCGTTGGGTACCGGTATCGGTTCACAGGTACCGGTATCGGTTCAAATGTGAAACAATGGTTGCTATGTGCAAAACGATAGGTTATGTAGATAACCTAGTTATATTAGTATAGGCTAAGCTCCCGCTCTGAGCCTTACGAGATACTCTATATCGCCTGTGATACCTAATGTATCTCCCACGAACAAAAACACATGCACCCCACCTGTATGGGGCCCCGCCCCTTATGGTGGTACCACCCATATAATCATGACTCTGGTCATGACACACCCTTCCTCGCCAAAAACCCGTCCCAGGAAAAGATCCCTCAAGAGGGAACTCAGGGCGCGCAGAGCGGGAGCTTAGCCTATACTAATATAACTAGGTTATCTACATAACCTATCGTTATATTTCGTATGGCATCGCTCCCGCTCTGAGCCTTACGAGATAATGGGGAAGAGCGGGTGCGAGACCCGACAGATGTACCCCCTGAGGACCCGTAAGCCCACATCAAGGGGTGCGGGGAGCCCTGTCACCCCATCCTTCCTAACGAAGGGGGGGCGCAGTCAACCCCACCTGAATGCGAACAAGAGGGAGCCAGAACCCCTTGAACACACCGTACAGGCGGAACCACGTGTGACTCAACACACTGCGGCCCATACCCATACACTCCCGCTACCCGACCAAAGGACGGGAAGCAGGAAAGGCCACAGACCCCAGAACCGCCTGGGAGACAGAACCCCCGGTCATGTCCATGAGGTAAAACCTTACAAAGGGGCCCGGTGAGGACCATGAAGCTGCAGCACAGATGTCCTCCACCGAGGCCCCACCCAGGAGAGCGGCAGAGGCAGCCACCCCACGAGTGGAGTGCGCCCTGACGCCCCCAGGGGGATCCTGCCCAGCCAACGTGTAGCAGAGGGCAATACCCTCGCACAACCAATGGGACAGGCGCTGCTTCGACAGTGCCTTACCAGCACGAGCCCCACCGTAACAGACAAAAAGCTGATCGGTAACCCTGAAGTCCTGAGTACGGCTGAGGTAAAACCCCAAAGCACGGACTGGACATGACAGGTGAAGGCCCGCATCTAACTCACTAGTGTGAGGAGGAGGACGAAAAGCCTGAACCACAATATCCCGGGAGCGGAAGGAACTCCGGATATTCTTAGGCACGAAAGCAGGATTAGGTCGCAGAGTGGCACCGCAATCGGTCCGAAAAGACAGGCACTCTGGACGTACCGAGAGAGCACAGAGCTCACCCACGCGTTTAGCGGAAGTGACAGCCAGCAGGAACGCGGTCTTGAAAGACAGCCGTCCCAACGGCGCCTGCTCGAGCGGCTCAAACGGGGCCAAGGACAACCGACCGAGGACCAATTGAAGATCCCAAGTCGGAGCCAAGGAGCGTTGCACCGGCTTAACGCGTCGAGCGCCAAGCAGGAAACGCTTCACAAGAGGGTGGCTGAACAAGACATTCCCCTCAAATCCCTCATGATAGGAGGATATAGCTGCTGCATATACCCTCACTGTCGAAGCCGACAGACTATCAAGGAGAGACTGGAGATAACCCAGAACAGCATCCAGGGGGCAGGAGACTGGGTCCCAGCCCCCCCCCTTACACCATTCTTGGAACGCACGCCACCTGCCCGCGTAAACCGCGACAGTGGAGGGAGCATGCGCACACCGGATGGTATCAACCACTGCGGGATCCATCCTCTCCAGACTCACCCTCCCACCAGCCACACCACCAGGCGTTGACCCAACACCGGAGGCTGGACAAGCACTCCGTTGTGCTGCGAGAGGGCCGTCGCTGACCACGGAATGACCCAAGGAGGAGCGACCAGAAGCTGGATTAAGACCGGGAACCACACTGACGTGCCCCGGTCCGGCGCGACCAGGATCACCGTCCTGCGCTCCCTCCGTATCCGCTCCAACAGCTGACTCAACAGCTGTACAGGAGGGAAGGCGTACAGAAGACCGGGCGGCCACAGAAAGGTCGAGAAGGCATCCACCCCCAAGGGGGGATGATCCGCTCGACTGAGCGAGAACCACAAGGGGCACTTGTGAGAACGTCGGCACGCAAACAGATCTACCGAGGCCTCCCCGAACCGATCCCAGATCTGTCTGACTATGTCGGGGCGGAGTTCCCACTCGTCGTGACGAGGACCGCCCCGAGACATTATATCCGCCGCCACATTTTCCGTACCAGGAACGTGGAGCGCCCGCAGACTGCGCAGCCTGCGGGATGCCCATAGCAACAGTTCGCGCGCCACCCGGAGCAGGCGGGCGGAACGAGTCCCACCCTGCCTGTTGATATACGCCGCCGCCGTCACATTGTCCGTCCTGATCAAAACATGCTGGCCTACCACCAGGTGGCCGAGCCGTTTGAGGACCAGGAGGACCGCCTTCAACTCCAACACATTGATATGCAGGACAGCTGGGTCGGCATGACCCGTCCAGCTGCCCCCCACTGCGTGGGTCCGAAACGCCCCTCCCCAACCTGTGAGAGAGGCGTCGGTGAAAACCGTGACGTGGGAGCCTCTGCTGCCCATGGGGACCCCAGCGGAGAGGATACCCAGCCTCCCCCAGTGGGCGAGATCCCCCCATATCGACAAAGGAACCGTCAACCGTCTCCCTTTGCCCCACACCGGATCTATTCTCAAAGAGAGAAACCACCTCTGTATCCGCCTCATAAAGAGGAGGCCAAGAGGAACCACCGTGTGGGCCGCCGACATAAGGCCCAGCAGACGCATCACCTGCAGCGCCGTAACCGTCCCTCCCAGACGGAAACCCCCGAGCGCGTGACGGAGATCCCCCCGACGCTGCTCCGAGAGGGTCGCAAGCATGGGCTCCGACCTCAATGTCAAGCCCAAGTACTCCACCTGTTGACTGGGAAGAGGGGTACTCTTCTTCCAATTCACAGCAAAACCCAGGCTGGTGAGGAATTCCACCACCAGTCGAGTATGAGACCTGGCAACCTCCTCTGAACGGCTGAGGAGCAGAATGTCGTCGAGATAGAACAAAACTCGTATCCCCCGACGACGTAAAGGCCCCAGAGCAGCCGCCACGCACTTGGTGAATGTGCGGGGAGCCAGAGAATAACCGAACGGCATTCTGTGGTACTCGTACGCTACGCCCTGAAACAGGAACCGTAGGAACTTCCTGTGAGGAGGGAAAATGGGTATGTGAAAATACGCATCCTTCAGGTCTATGGAGGTGAACCAGTCCCCCCTCCTGACAGCAAGCAGAAGGAGTCGGACGGTCAACATCCTGAATGGTCTCACTACAATCAACCGATTGAACATGGACAGATTCAGTATAGGTCTGACCCCCCCAGTCTTCTTGGGCACCAGAAAATAACGGGAGTAGACGCCTGACATTGCGTCCTCTCTCGGGACCACAACGACGGCCTGCTTCGCCAACAGAGATCGAATCTCGTCGGCCAGGGCTGTCACCGCGCCCGACCCTGACAACAGGGTCGGCACCAAACCTGAGAACGGAGGATGGGGCCGCGCAAACTGCAAAACCAGCCCCGCCTCTAACGTTCTCCTCATCCACCGATTCAAGGGACATTCCCGTCGCCATATGTGAATATAATCCCACAGCGCCCCCGCCGTCAACTGACGCTGGGCCGCAAGGAACAGCAGATAATTGGCCCGGTCCCCCCCGTCGTGCAAAGCACCCAAGGGGGGACCCCGACAGAAAGGGCCGGTTTGATACGGGAGGAGCGGTCATCAAACTTGTGGACACACACTCACCCCCTGAACACCCCTCCAGCACACGCTGAGGAGCCGTTCCGCAGCCAGACACGCAAGGCCTGAGGACCCCATGGGCTCCTACACGCCGAAGCCCTGCAGTGATATTACTACCACTCAAATCACGCCAGCCTCTCCTTTGCAGACCACTGCCAGTTTGACGGGAGTGGGAGGCAACAGCGCGATACCCCGCCTGGCGAGGGCGAAGCCGGGGTAACCCCTGCTGAGCATTCAACAGAAGAGGCACCGAGTCCCCCTGCTGACCACTGAAGCTAGTGGCAGCTGCAACACCAGGTTCCACCCACCCACAACCTGCGGTGTAAGAACCACGCGACGACGGAACATTCTCACGGACAGACCCAGGCTCAGCCATCAACTGGGTGTCAGCCCCTGTCTCCATGAGAAGTGAAGAATGGGGCCGCATACGCTTCAAAGAAGGTTCGCGGCCCGCAGCCAAAGGAGAACGCTCAAAGCCCCGCTTCTGGGGATACCAGAGAGAGGACCGAACGGGGAGCGGGCTGCTCGCGGCAAAATGACGACGGGGTGGTTTACCAACCCCGAAATCATCAAAAATGGCCGATCCCTCGGCCGCCAAGACTGTCGGCCTTGCGAAACCCTGTCGATTCTCCAACCAGGGCACCACTGGCGGGGGAAACATGGCCGCCTGTCGAGGATCTCGCCACAGTCGTTGACGAGACCGTGCTCCCACCCCTGGCTGCACAGCGTGAGGCGGTGTAGGACCCGAATCAAAAACCGCCTGCGCCTCCACAGAACGCCCAAAAAGACTATCTGTGGAAAAAGGAGTCGTGAGGAGAGAAAACCTATCCTCTTCCCCAAGAGGAGACTGCTCCAACCAAAGATGCCTAACAACCAAAGTCGATAGCATCCGAATCCTCCCCGCAGTTATAGCTTGCGACTGAGTCAAGATCTCTATAACACCACAAACATGAATCACGTTCATAGTGTCGGTTGGACTCAAAGACCTACAACCCGACGCCATCTTGGATAGGAAAGTAGCCAGCTGAGCCACAACACTGGCCGCCGCTAAATGCCATCCTGCAGCAGTATACCACTCATCCGTCCATACTGCCACCCTCCGAGCCGACATGCTATCAAGCAACGGCCGGGCGGAACGTCGTTCATCCCCGCCTGGGCACAACAAAGAAGCTACCTGGCTACTTAGCCAAGGTACCCCCGGGCTGCACCCCGTCGTCAGCCCCTTCACCCGCAAAAAAGGTAAATAGAGCTCAGCGAACCCCCCCACACCCACCACCGACTGACCTTCATCAATGAAGGTGGCAAGAGGAGGGAAAAGCGGAATCCCGCGGCGGGGATTATTAGACATTCCAGCGTCAACATCAGCGTTAGCAGAAGAAGCAGCAGTAGCATTAGCATTAGCAGTAGCAGTAGCATTAGCGTCAACAGCATGTTCCAGGATCGCCAAGACATCGCCCACTACAGTGGAACGATCGCCAAGCCGCCCCGGCCCTGGTGCCGAAACATACTCCACAGCACGACCAACACCGACATCGACGCCTACTGACACAGACCTCACCTTTGTACAAGCCGACCCGATAGCCAAACCTTGTACGCTGCTCCTCGGTCCGTCGCCGTCAGCCGAGGAACCACCAGCACAGGTCTGCGTCGTCGAAACAAGCTCCGGAGAATCCAGGGAAACACAATCCTCCGGTAAGCCCTCAACATTATTAATCTTCCTTAATCTTTTCAATCCGCTAGCTCGCATGGTGCATAGCATCCAGTACGCTGGGACGAAAATAGAGGAAGGGTGTGTCATGACCAGAGTCATGATTATATGGGTGGTACCACCATAAGGGGCGGGGCCCCATACAGGTGGGGTGCATGTGTTTTTGTTCGTGGGAGATACATTAGGTATCACAGGCGATATAGAGTATCTCGTAAGGCTCAGAGCGGGAGCGATGCCATACGAAATATAACAACGGTTGCTATGTGTTGATATAATGAGAGTATAATTATGAGAAAACCTAAACAAGTAACTAATGTTTCACATAATACTCTACCACTGCACAGAAAGGAGGTCTTTTCTTTTGAAAGTGGTTACAGGCAGCCATGTTGGAAGACAGAGAACTACACAAACATTCTGTGTAACATTCCGTACTCTGTAAATAAAGGATTTAGGGATAAAACAATAAGGGAGATTGACTCTGGTTTCAGACCAAGAGGGTACAGCCAAAGAAGAATAGTTTGGACTATTCTCACAGTGGCTACATATCTGGCTCTGGCCAAGAGGTCTGAAGAAATTCTTCTTCTTAAAAAAAAAAAAAAAAGTCTTTAATGGTGCCTTTGAGAGCCAAAGGCAGTAATGTGATTTCCTCTGATGGCAACTGCCGTTTGAGCAATGCTCTTCACACAGGCCCCAACAGGCCCCTTGAAGAGACACTTTTGTTTTTGTGCTCCAGTCAAGTGAAATATGACTGGTTTGACGTAACGACACCGTGTCACCACCCCCTTTCTAACTGACAAAGACAAAGGTGTGGCTACATGAGATACTGGTTATAATATACATTATAAAGCACTCAACAGGCAATGAACGAAACTAATGCACAGTGTTGCTTTATGTAATTATTTTTTATTCATTTCTTCTCCAATGTAGTGTTATTGGAAGATAAGATGACAAAAAGGCACAAATTCACAGTAAAAGAAAGAAAAACAGGAGACAAGTCAATAGGAGTGTGAGAGAGAGAGAGAGAGAGAGAGAGAGAGAGAGAGAGAGAGAGAGAGAGAGAGAGAGAGAGAGAGAGAGAGAGAGAGAGAGAGAGAGAGAGAGAATGGTTAAAAAACAGTTTGGGGTTCTGAAACCATTGGTTCCGTCTTCTGATTACAAATCAAGGAATCTAACAACAAGATATCTATGAGATTGTCTCTTTAAAACCATCATCTCTCACTAGTTTGTTATGGTACCTTCAGGCTCCTAAAATCTTTTACAACCATTTCTCTGCCCTTCCATATTGGTTGTGTCTACATCCCATCACCTGGAAGGACGTTTAATGTACTTGTAGGTAACAAACAGGAATGGTTAAAGGCAGGGAAAAGGCAGGGGACTGGGTTATAAACAGCTTTCTAGGTGAAAGTTATGACGAGTTACAGCGTTGCAGCTTGGCCAACAAGTGACAGTAACCCCCCTTCCGGATCCAGGCGATGGAATCCAGGCACCACCTCCCATACTTGCCCATTACTTCCATCTTATTTACCACAACCCCCGACCCTTTTCAAGCACCATGTTAACCCTTTCACAAACACACTACAGAAGGTTAACCCTTTCACTACCACACTACAGGCCGAAAGGGTTAACCTTCTGTAGTGTGGTTGTGAATGGTTTAACCCTTTGTCGTGTGGCAGTGAAAAGGGTTAACCTTCTGTATTGTCGCAGTGAAAGGGTTAAAGTGGCTCCCAAATGTAGAATCATTGTCCCGAAGTACCCAACGCCATCACTAACTGCAGGACACAATGTAACACAAGCCAAGGCTGGAGACGCGGTGCAGCCGACACCTTTATGTCCCTCTAACTAGATCGCTGGTGGGCCGGCCCAGTGACCCAAGCTGCCAATCATGTTCCACCTTTTAGTGAGATCTCTGTGGTGGTTCAGAGACCGATGATAAGAGACAACATTTAGAACAAAAATATATTGATACACTGTCCTGCCAACAAGACATGGTCCCCTAGGTGGGAAGGATAGAGAGGAAGAGGACATAGTAGGAAGATAAGGGGTACGCATTTTCTTTTTGTATTCTTTTATATTCAGATTCAAGAGCATACAACAATGCACATTGCACCATGGTAGTTTGATGGTAATGTCAGTTGTCAGTTTTACCATGGTAACCGTCCATAGTATTCATCATTTACCATGATACTGCCAATGTATCACCATGGTA
>NC_140172.1:33744054-33784054 GCF_963971535.1 Notolepis coatsorum
CACCTCATCTAGCTCATCTCTCCTCCTCCTCTCTCCTCCTCTCACTTCATCTAGCTCATATCTCCTTCTCCTCTTCTCTCCTCCTCCCTCCTCCTCTTCTCTCACCTCATCTAGCTCCTTGCGTGTCTGCTCCTCCATACGGCGGATGTCCTCCATGGTCAACTCAATCCACTTGTCGATCCAACAAAACAGCTGACGGTGAAAGTTAGTGAACAAACGTTTCTCTTGCTGAAAGACAAGGGAAATGGGAGGGGAAATAATGAGCAACACTTGGATAACAATAGAAAAAGCTTTAATATTGTGTATTTTATATATTATATACTGTATATATAACTTTAAAAGCTACAGACTTATCTAAACAATAAGAACACATTTATGAAGAGGTCAGCATATGATTCAGTGAAAACATAAATTACAGAAAAGATAAAATAGACAACAATATGGATATCAGATTTGGAGGATGATTTCCCCATGTATTACCTCCATGTGACCACTAGATGTCAGTGCTTAATGTAAAGTGGTGAGCAGTACTTTTCCTCTATCAAGACTGCAAGTCAGTCAGTCAGTCAGTCAGTCAGTCAGTCAGTCAGTCAGTCAGTCAGTCAGTCAGTCAGTCAGTCAGTCAGTCAGTCAGTCAGTCAGTCAGTCTATCTATCTATCTATCTATCTATTTGTCTGTCTGTCTGTCTGTCTGTCTGTCTGTCTGTCTGTCTGTCTGTCTGTCTGTCTGTCTGTCTGTCTGTCTGTCTGTCTGTCTGTCTGCCTGCCTGCCTGCCTGCCTGCCTGCCTGCCTGCCTGCCTGCCTGCCTGCCTGCCTGTCTGCCTGCCTGCCTGCCTGCCTGCCTGCCTGCCTGCCTGTCTGCCTGCCTGCCTGTCTGTCTGTCTGTCTGTCTGTCTGTCTGTCTGTCTGTCTGCCTGCCTGCCTGCCTGCCTGCCTGCCTGCCTGCCTGCCTGCCTGCCTGTCTGTCTGTCTGTCTGCCTGCCTGCCTGCCTGCCTGCCTGCCTGCCTGTCTGTCTGTCTGCCTGCCTGCCTGCCTGCCTGCCTGCCTGCCTGCCTGCCTGCCTGCCTGCCTGCCTGCCTGCCTGTCTGTCTGTCTGTCTGTCTGTCTGTCTGTCTGTCTGTCTGTCTGTCTGTCTGTCTGTCTGTCTGTCTGTCTGTCTTTACTGGTTGCCATAACGATCACCAAGTGGCCAAGCAGACATGCGTCCAGATAGTGTCCAAACCTTCTGAATGAAGTTCTCCACTTTGTTCTGCAAGCCCCACCACTTGAATTTGACCGTGACCAGTTTGTAGGCACACATGTGCGGGCAGTCCGTCTTCTTGGGAAGTTCTTTCTGCAAGAACATATAATATCCATAGCAGAATGTTAATGCCATGACAGAATATAAGTGTGGCAGCCTGGGAGAACCCTGATGACATTTTTACCTTTTACTGTTAAAGGACCACACCAGTCTAATTTTTACTTACCGCCATTAGCAAAGATTGCCCCTGTCTTCAACAAATTGAAGTGTATACAGTGTATACTTTAGTAGATCTCAGCCTACATTTTTAAATGTCATTCACAGTCATTCATGTTGTAATGTAGGGGGTGGAAAAACACTCTACGAGACCTGAATCTAGGCCATTCACTCTTTTTGAAAGTCACTGTGCACTTTGTGTGCATTGATCCTGTAATCCGCTGATATTCATCTCAATAACAACAAGCACCCTCTGTTTCACGTGTGGGCACGTACAAGGAACAGATGTTTCCTTGGCTGCATCCCATTGGCTAAAACATCTCTGGCTGGCGCTGATTGGACTTTGTGACCAGGAAGCGGTAAAGATAAACAAAGGTAGTAAGATAAATACTGCTCTGCTTTATAACACTATCAGTCACAGCCCTTGAAACACGATTTATACATAATGATTACATATAACTTTCCTTCATATGGCTTCTTCTAGCTTTCCAGTAGAGCGTGAGTCCAACTGCCAAGGCACAAACTAACCTAGCTACTCAGTTTCCTGTTCACACAATCACTTTCAGCCAATCATTGACCTCCATTATACTTTGCTTGTACTATATATTTTCAGTACTAGAAATATAAAGAATAGTCCATTCCAGCAGTACTAGTACTGTACATCCACAGTATAAAGAATGTATGACATGGACATGGAATGTTAGTGGAACAGCTCTATATATCGAGGGCTTGGAGCAAAAGGGGCGTAAGTGACATTTTCAGAATTTTACAAGAGGGCAAAAACAAACCTTTCATTGATTGTAATTATTTCAATAACAACAACATATTTGAGCCATCTACACTTTTAGAGATTAGGCTAAAAGGAATTCATATAAACAAATATAATTTTTTTTTTAATATATATATATATTACATTTGAGCCAAAATGTCACTTACGCCTTTTTTGAGTCAACATTTTATTACTTTTTCTTTGTTCTTAGGGCGTAAGTGACATTCAGAAAATATGTGATACTGGAACAGTGACAAAGTAACAAGCCAAAATAAGTATTTTGTTTATTTTTGAACATCATTAACAACATTGTATATATTATATATTTTAAAACATTTTGTACCATTACTTTATGTATGTCTTTACTTATCTAAATTTCGTTAACCCCATGTAAGCAACCCCAGGAACCCCATGTTATTGACTGTCATTCTCAGTTTAAATGTTTGAATTGTTGTATATGAATATATATTTAAAAACAGTTTGTACCATTACTATTATTATTTAATTATATCAATTCAGTCAACCCCATGTAAGTAACCCCATGTTATTAAAGATGTGTCATGCTCACAGTTAAAATGTTTGAATTAAGCATAACTTCTTTGTGCCTCAATGCCTACATCTATAGTTGATTGGCTGCTACAGTCTCTAGCATTCAGTCTTCAACCTTAACCCTTTCACTGCCGCACTACCACACGGTTAACCTTGCAATCTGTTAATAAAGTTTTCAATCAATCAATCAATCAACATAGCTAGCAAGCTAATTAGAGTGAGCTAGCGCAAGCTAACTAGACAGCTAGCTTGTATGGTAAACAAAATATTGATAGCTGTTTAGTTAGAAGCTAGTGCTATCTAGATAGATAACAATCAGCATGAGAAAATTATGCATTTGGTCAATATTTGTTTTCAGATTTATCATTTAATACTCAATGTTGCCATTATACAGCCATTTCCTCACCATCAGAATAATGTTTTTCACTTCATCATCTGTGGGTATATCAAATTCTCCAATTATATGCAGTAAGACTTGTTCTGCAGTGTACTTTTGTCTTCTTTGCCTAAAGTGTGCAATTTTTCTGCACTAAAGGGCTTAAGTGCAGCTCTTGTATGAATTGTCATTGCACTAAAGGCGTAAATGCACTTGACCTACACTTACGCCTTTTGTGCACCAAGCTCAATGCACTTACGCCTTTTTTGCGCCAAACTCAATTGAATGTTTCCACTTACGCCTTTATGTTTTCAGCCTTTATTTGAAAAAGTTAAATTTATAGTGAACTTATCTTTTTACCATTTGATAGAGCTCATCAAGAGCTTTAAAATTATATATAAAACTCATTTTCGCCCGAGGTGTCACTTACACCCTATTTGCTCCAAGCCTTCGATATATAAAGCTGCATAACAATAAATCATGCATGTGTCACCTGAATTCTAGAAAACAAATACTGTCAAATAAGTAATTCCATCAAATATTCTCATATTATGTTTTAGCAATATCGCACAATCCTTGATTAAATGACCTAACAAACAATATGTCGATTTCCCCCTTACGCTAGGATCGCATTACGGCTTTTGCTCAAGTTCGCCAGGCATGATCGAGCAAATATCTTAACCATGCATATGAAATAGACCGCTATGAATGGTCTGTAGCCGATAGATATTGAAGAGAGATTTTGTCATAAACTATAATGGGACCCAAACATTACAACTCATCTTTTGTGTTCTGAGGCAGTTCTATTTAAATGTAACACACCACTGTACCTTCCAGTCAGGTCCTAGAGGGCCTCGGCCCGTCTTCACTGATTTATACTTGGAGGGATCCTCCTCGGGTTTGTAGTCCTGGGAGGAGAGGAAGGGAAAAGACCATGGATGATAGACAAGGACAAGGGACATGAGATGAATATCGGCAATTCTGGACGTCTCCACTGTCTGCTAACATTAAACACTGAGTTATGTCTATATTATATATTATTATATATATTGTACAGCTCAGTTTCAGTTTCAGTAGACGGCTACAAGCTAGCCTAGCTTAGCACAAATGAATGGAAGCGGATACGGACCACTAGCCTATTAGCTTAAAACTCTAGGAGAGGAGTTTTCGACCAACAGCTAGACTAACTGGTCAGGGCTAGGGGGTGGCTACTTGGGCTCAAGCCCCGAATGTATTCTGAAAAGCCCCGAATCTATTTATAAAAAAAAAAAAATGTTTTTTTTTTTTTTTTTTTTTTACAATTCATCATTGTTACATGAAAATATGTTTGCACCAGATTTAGCAGAGGCTAATTTCCATCTGTGGTCTATCCAGCTGCTAACTGTATTTGAGTGAGTTAAGTCTTGGTGTTATGGTAGACTCAGACCTAAGCTTTAAATCACAATCAACAAGTTGACAAAAAACGTAATTTCTTCCACCTTAGAAACATAGCTAAAGTACGGCCATTTATAAATCAAAAGGACGCTGAAAACCAGATCCATGCCTTTATCTCAAGCCAACTCAACTACTGTAATGCACTCCTTACCGGCCTCCCGAAAAAATACGATGATAACTATTTTATTGCAATGCACTATTGCATTATTTTATTCTATTTTACTAACTATTTTATTGCACTGCACTATTTTACTTTGTATCAGTGAATCATAGACGCCTGGCCATAAGAGCATTCGGAGCATCTCTGCTCTCCCACTATTGAACTTGGGGGAGCAAAGGTATGATCTTGCTCCACCACTTTTTGATTATATGAAAAATATGATATATCCCCCCCCAATATATAAATCTAACCATAACTACGTTATGGTTAACTGAGTTTTATAGTGAAAAGAGCAGCTTTATTGGTCAAGATTGAAGGCTCTATATTGCAGGAAATTGCACGTACAGGTTCATTAAATAAATAAAAAAAAACACCCCTTGCCTGCCAAAAAAATAATAATAATAATTAAAAATAAAGGGCTAAGCCCCGGATCTCCTACAATCCTAAATCCGCCCCTGTAGCTGGTCCCTATCCGCTTCTATTAATTTGTGCTAAGCTAGGCTAGCTAGGCTAGCTTGTAGCCGGATAGCTTTCTACTGAACGCACAGAGGCAATTGGTCTATCTTCTTGTCTGACTCTGGACTCTGTTCTTTTAAGCTGAACACCAGAGAGACAGAACTCTAGTGGTGGTGTTGATCCTGGGGCTGCACTGCAGACCATAATGGAACATGGAATGGACACTATGACGGTACCCATGGTGATGTTCCGATCAAGTGTTCTAAACCCTACATTTAAATAAAACTCAATTTGGGCGTAATATTTCAAACAAAAATTTATAAACCCACAAAATCGGTCACTACTTCAATGGGCCAAGTCTAAAAAAGTGTCACGTGATGACATCACAAATTCCAGGCTTGATGCTCAGATTTCCAGCTTTAGGGAGACAGTTGTTTATAGATATTGACTCAACTATTCCAAGATCACTGAGATAGCACAATGTAAATTCTGTTTTAGGGTGGATTGTCCCTTCAAAAACCAAGACGAACATTATGTACAGTAAGCAGTAATACACCAGACACCAGGTGAGACTTTGGCACTGTTGGAATCAGGATTTGCTATGTTACGAGTGCATTATCATTATATTTTGGCATTCCTTGTAAGGTATCTTAGCCAATCACAATGTGGGGTTTGAACTAACTGTGGTATAAAATATAGTTTAACTAACTAAATAACACTCCCTAATAAGTCCCTGATAATATTGGCTCTACATCTTTTACCATCAACAACAGTCAGTCAAGATGTAGCTTATTCCCATGATCAATGACCAGCAACCATGTGTGGTCAATTCTGGACCGCAAGGCCTGTGTTTGTTATTGATTTCAGATTGAGACCACCAATAGCCCCTTTTACAGTTTGTAAACAATGATGATGTGTATTGGGAATACAACTGAACATCAATGAAATGTTATCGTTTAACCAGGTATGCAAAGGCATTGAACACCAAAGATCAGGGCCCTCATTTATCAATAATGCGTAGAAAGTGTTCTATTTTCATTCCTGCGCACGGAATTTAGAATGTCTCTACGCAAAGAAAAATCGGGATTTATCAACCGTGCATGCACAGGTCGTATGCACACTCCATGTTGATAAATACCAATTGTTCTTACCGTCTATGCTTGTGCACGATTGTAAGCATTTTCATACAGAACCGCCCCTAATTAACCATATAGGTAATGAACACCCCCATGGAATGTGGAATAATGGACTAAGCGAACTATGAGAAACTTCAGTGAGAGCGAGATTGATCAAGAAGGTCTAACAAACCATGGTGAGGAAATGTCTTTCTTATGTCCCTACATACATTGTGGGACAGGTGGCGAAATCTTAAATTTTATGTCACCTGGATTATTGTGCACCAGTATGGTCCATCCAAAGGTCAACTAAATAAATTGCAAACTGCCCAGAACAGAGCTGCGAGGTTAGTCTTACATTGTTCCATGAGAACAAACACTATAACTATGCACCGTCAACTCTCATGGTTAACGGTAGAGAATAGGCTGGTTTTCAACACAGTTAAATTTTTCAGGAACACTGTCTTTTCGTCTCAACCTGTTTTCTTATACAAACAAATTGTCAGATGCAGTCAGGTTCATTCTTATTTTACTAGGTCAGCCGATGATGAACAGATTGTTACCATGTCCAAAATTAAATGCTTTAAAGAGGACGGTTGTTTATCGTGCCATCAATCATTGGAATAACTGCCCACTGAACATAAGTAAATTCAATAGCAAAGTGTCTTTCAAATACCACCTGAGAATGCACTACTTAAATATGTGAGCAAAATATTCTGATGTTTATAATGATGTCTACAATGTTTTACTGTTTTTAGATGATCATTGTTAATTAAGTGAATTGTGATTGTCATATGTATCTCATGTATTGTTATGTTTTGTGTTTTTGTTGTCTTTCTGTGTGGACCCCAGGAAGACTAGCTCGCCACTTAGGTGGCAGCTAATGGGGATCCCTTTTAAACAATAAACAACAATAAACCAACAAATTGAACGTATACAGCATTTCACGTTGTGAACAATCTTATTTGGAAACATGACACACAGAATAATAGTATTTAGCTTTTTATTTTAAACAATATTTAATTGTATGATTATAGATATTTTTTGAGAATAAATAAATCCAATTAAGTTGTCAATTTCACAGACAACTCCGCTGAGGAGGAGGGAGCATGCAGACTATCTTCGGTGCGCCGGGAGTCAAGGATGTTGACTGACCCAGTCCTACAGAACCAGCACATTGACAGAAATAAGCTAAACCGACATTTGCACTGTAATGACTGAAATGAACGAGTCGCTGAAGCACATTGCTATACCTGTGCAACCCAATGGAGAATACAAACTCGTAACCACTATTTTGCGCTTGTGTTTGCCATATACTGCAAAATAAATGCCTTTTTTCGTTGAGGTTTTTTCAAGTTAGATTAAGACCTTGCAAGGGTATACCGAACACGTCAGTGTTGAAACTAATGCATGGAAGCTTATCCAGTCTGTTGAAGTTTTCATATTCTACCGCTTGGTGCATATGTACGCACGGTCGGAGCTGTGCGTAGATAAACGCACAATCTCAAGCACACGTACATTATTGATAAATCCCACACTTTGCTTAGAAATGATCGTACGCACGGTTTACGCACATATCTGTGCGTACGCAGCATTGATAAATGAGGGCCCAGGACTTTGTGAATGGGTAAGCAACTTCCACAAAGCTGGATAGTTTTGCTTCTAACCGTTTTAAGTCAGTAGTTTGAGCCCTCTACCCTGACATACGTATATCCTATCAACGTTTTTTTTAAGTCAGTGGTTTGAGCCCTCTACTCTGACATATCTCCTATCAGTTTTAAGTAGTGCTGTCAGGCGATTAAAAAAATGTATCTAATTAATTACAGGATGTGTAATTAATTAATCTAATTAATCACATTTTAATCGCATAACCATTTTATGCCTGATATTCTATATTCTATAATCATATTTCAAATTGCATGTTTCCGGATGGCAGAATTCAGTACTGTATCTACAAAACCTTCTGTTTAATCATCTTCCATCTATTCATTTGCTTAGATTTTTCAGGTCTGGTCAATTTGAGCATAGTGTTATTCACAGTCAAAGATAAAACAAAATTAATTGATATTCTCATTTGGTTCATTACAATTTACTCAAACCTAGTAACAGACACAGTATTTCTGACACTGGGAATACATTCCCTGAGATCCATAGATGTCCCTATAATCAGATACCAAGAACATGCAAATGGACCATATAAAAAAATTTCTGTAAATGTGTATTCTACGTTCTTATGGAATGAATGAGAAAAATTTAATTAATTTTTAGTTAATTTTCATAACGCGATAATTTGCTGTGTAATTAATTAATCAATCTAATTAACATGATAAACTGACAGGCCTAGTTTTAAGTCAGTGGTTTGAGCCCTCTACTCTGACATATCTCCTATCAGTTTTAAGTCAGTGGTTTGAGCCCTCTACCCTGAAATCTCCTATAAGAGTTTTAAGTCAGTGGTTTTCCGTCTACCCTGATATATCTCCTATAGACTAGGCTGGGGCAGAACTCGACTGCTTTTAGCAAAACTTTGTGATGACGTTGATTAAATACAAGGTCTATTATAGACGCAAGCTGTCTGTACTGCAGTTGAGGAGATAACAGTGGCGAACATGAACCAACTATCAGACAGTCACTCTTGTACATTCTCTCATTGGGCTAATTTCTAGTGAAATAAATTACCGGTATAGTGAAATGTAACTATTCTCCCTTTTGTTTTTCTGGGGACCCACTGAAACCCTCTTGAGGACCCCCGGGGGTCCCTGGAGCTCACGTTGAGAATCACTGACAGACAACATTGTGAATCTCCAGCTAGAATGTTCACCTTTGGCTCCACCTGACGCCGGTCTGCGATGTCGATGTAGACCACATCCACCTTCTTCCAGGTATCTGGGTCTAGACCGTGCACCTGCGGACACAGCATAAGGAACGGTTATGGACCTTTTCACTGGAATCCTGTTGCTAGGGGAACAGCTTGGGCCCATGTGTATTTCCTGTCAGCTATTGATATTTGCAACAGGAAATAAACTTCGGCCCATTTAGAAGGTTTATGGAAAGGTCACACAGCCTGACATTCAGTGCAATGAGGGGTATGGCTCCCTCCTACCAATGATCTGTAACTACAGACCCTCAGGATCCCTACGTTCTGCATCTTCCGGCTGCCTGAGACACACTCCTCTTCAGGATCCTTGAAACAAAGCATGTGAACAATGGTAGAACGAACTTCCCACCGCAGTCAGGACAGGTCAAACGAACCCGCAATTTTTTTTCTAAAAACACACATTTTCAATCAATATATCTGAATAAAAAAAGAATTCTACTATTATGTACTATGCTACTTGTCTATACTACTACCTACTGTGTACTATGCTACTATGCCTATACCACTACCTACTATGTACTATGCTACTATGTCTATACTACTATCTACTATGTACTATACTACTATGCATATACTACTACCTACTATGCTAATTATGTCTATACTACTATCTACTATACTACTAGCTACTATGCTAATATGTCTATACTACTATGCACTCAGAGTGAAGCCCTCAAGTTCGGCACTGCAAGACGGACAATACCACTTACACTTAGCCGCCAGAGGTATAACTCTCCTGTTGACTTGCTGTACACAATTTGTAAGTTGCTTTAGGTAAAAGCATCAGCTAAATGACTACATGTAAACGTAAATGTCTATACAGAAAGACACACACACACACACACACACACACACACACACGCACACGCAAACACGCGCACGCACGCGCACACACACACACACACACACACACACACACACACACACACACACACACACACACACACACACACACACACACACACACACACACACGCGCACACGCACACACACACACACACACACACACACACACTCCTCCCGGTCGCGGCTCACGTTTTCTTGGTGTCCCATGTCGGGTTTATGCCACGTCTCTATTTTGATCAGGAAGTTCTCTTTCATGTATTCGTTCTGCAGAGGAAAGAGAGAGATCATCCTGAGAGAAGAGAAGAGAGAGCGATAACACTTCAGCACATACAGGAAGCTAGCAGCCGGATCCTATAGAAGCAGAGGACGGAACTCGTCGTCATTTTCACCTGAGAAGTTGTTGAACCTAGAAGGCTAACCCTTACCTTAACCCTAACTTTAAAGGAACACTTTAAACAAATGGTGTTCTCCAGAGTCAGACCAAATGATTAGATGCCAATTTCTCTGAGCATTCAGTAGAAAGCTATCCGGCTATACATGCTACTGAAGCTAGCCTAGCTTAGCACAAATTAATGCAAATACGGACCACTAGCCTCGCTTAAAACTCCGGGAGAGGTGTTTTTGGCCAACAGCTAGGCTAGCTGGTCCGTATCTGCTTCCATTCATTTGTGCTAAGCTAGGCTAGCTTGCAGCCAGATAGCTTTCTACTGAACGCACAGAGAGGAAATTGGTATCTATCTTCTTGTCTGACTCTGGAGAAGACAGTACGCACATTTCCTATAATGTTGGTGTGCCCCTTTAAGACCACGTCACCCTAAGATAAAGATTATCGATGTTCAAAGATATCCTCTGCTTTGATAGAATCTAGCCACGTCCCAGACAAGAAACACTCACTTTTGTCCTGTTTCACTATTTTGTAGATACAGTATGCAAGCAAAACGTTTCATGGCGAAAGGGCAGTCAATCACCTAATCAGAATGATGAATGAATGTGTGTGGTATTTTTAGCTTTTACAACAGCTGTTTGGTGAAGGAAAAAGGCTTAGGCTGGTGACACGCTGGTCGCTGGGCACCATTTTGGGCACCATTCTTTTTGGCAGCGCTGGACAAGCAGATGTCTGAACAGGTTTGTACTGAGAGATGCCACTAATGATTATTTAAATAATCGATTCATCCAACAATTATGTTATTGATTAATCGGTGCAACTGATCGATTAATTGTCATAGAACAAAAGCCTGACATTTTTCATCTACTTGTGTTTTATTTTTTCCATGAATGCACACTGGAATCAAGTGAATCAAACCATGCACATTAACGGGGTCTTTTTAGAGCATTTCTTAGTGCTTCTGAATGAAACAGGCACAAATTCGCAATAACTTTTTGTGATAGGCCACTCCCATTGCCAAGCCCCTTTTGTCAAGTCAAGTCAAGAGTTTTATTTGTCACGGCATACAAGGCATACAGTGAAATGCGGGTGGTCGTGCCCGCAGCGATTGTGTAATAAAGTAAGTAATAAGAATAAGACATAACAGGTATAATGTACATAAAGTAAAAAAAAGCATGGTAAAAGACATGCTAAGGTCCTGCGATAGTGCAATACAGTGTTAAGCTACGGATGAGGCACTGGGTCTTGTGTACACTACTATACAATATACATGAACACACACACACACACACACACACACACACACACACACACACACACACACACACACACACACACACACACACACACACACACACACACACACACACACACACACACACACACACACACACACACACACACACACACACACACACACACACACACACACACACACACACACACACTTGACCTCCATGCCCAATTTTGGCCTCCTTGGGACCTATTTCAGCAGCTAAAACAATCTTCTTTTCTGTTTCCATCAGACAACATGTAACTGCCACCAATGAAATGTTTTGATGCATCTTACTCGATCATCTTTTGTAATTTTATTACATTCAAACGATTAATCATGACACCTGTATGCTGATTGCGTGGTAAGTTAACCTCCTGTTGCCCAGATACATTCAACTGTATAGTCTCCCCTCCGTCTCACTTTATCTACCATGTCGCCCAGAAGGTATCGCCACCCTTAGCTATGACCTTTATCTAGTATTGATTTCACCATCGCTTCAGCTGAAATGAAGAACATTTTTCATAATTTCATTTCAACACAACTCTCATGTGGCAGCAAAACGCCCTCTGCTCCCATAGTGACGCAATAATAAAATAGGGCATTAGACACAAACAGACACACACACACGCACACACACACACGCACACACACACACACACACACACACGCACACACACACACACACACACACACACACACACACACACACGCACGCACACACACACACACACACACACACACGCACACACACACACACACACACACACACACACACACACACACACACGCACACACACATAATTTCATTTCAACACAACTCTCATGTGGCAGCAAACGCCCTCTGCTCCCATAGTGACGCAATAATAAAATAGGGCATTAGACACAAACAGACACACACACACACACACACACACACACACACACACACACACACACACACACACACACACACACACACACACACAGTACACCAGTGTTGTAGTCTAGAGTCGTTTTTGTTCTGCAGGCTTTATAACAACCAGACGATGTTGTATTATTCAGACGCGCTTTCTTTTATTCTCACTCATGGTTACAGGTAGCTCTGTGTCCGTGACTTCCGGCTGCTCTCTCAGGTGTGTGCCCTCTCCCTGGGTGATGTCCATCACGTGTGCCCCGTCACACGACCACGTTCCACACTTATAGTCAATATGCCACAGAGACCATCTAAACCGAGACAGAGACCAGACCAAGAGAGACAAGAGAGTGTGTCAAGTCTGAGTCTAAGTCTAATAAGCAGTGTTGGGGGTCATTATTCCAAAAAAGTAATGTATTACATATTACTTGTTACTTCTCTCAAAAGTAACACATATTACTTTACACATTACTCCCTAGCGAGGGTAATTTATTACACTACTTGTTACATTACTTTTATGAGAGGACACTTGGCTCTCATCTGTGTCCTTGGTGTGTTTCTACCAGATTGAGAGAGGGACATGTGGCTCTCATCTGTCAATCAATCAATCAATCAATCAATCAATCAATCAATCAATCAATCAATCAATCTGTGTCCTTGATGTGTTTCTACCAGGTGGAGAGAGGAGACATGTGGCTCTCATCTGTGTCCTTGGTGTGTTTCTACCAGGTGAAGAGAGGGACATGTGGCTCTCATCTGTCAATCAATCAATCAATCAATCAATCAATCAATCAATCAATCAATCAATCAATCAATCTGTGTCCTTGATGTGTTTCTACCAGGTGGAGAGAGGGACATGTGGCTCTCATCTGTGTCCTTGGTGTGTTTCTACCAGATGGAGAGAGGACACTTGGCTCTCATCTGTGTCCTTGGTGTGTTTCTACCAGGTGGAGAGAGGGACATGTGGCTCTCATCTGTGTTCTTGATGTGTTTCTACCAGGTGGAGAGAGGAGATACTTGGCTCTCATCTGTGTTCTTGATGTGTTTCTACCAGATGGAGAGAGGAGATACTTGGCTCTCATCTTGTGTCCTTGATGTGTTTCTCCTCTTCTCCTCTTGCAGCAGCACTTTAAACTCCAGCAGGATGAAAACAAGCGGGAAACTAGGGGAATGTTTAGATTCACTGTTTGCTAATTATGTCAGTAAAGAGGGAATAACACTGCTCTCTCCATGCAGTTTGGTAAGATAAGGACATTTATCAATAGATTTATAAACGTATGCCAAGAGGGAATAATTGCAGTATCTATCTTGCTCTAGTAACTAAAAGGGATTTTTCGAAGAATCTTATCAATATTTATTTTAAATTCACAACACAGCATTATAATAGCAAATGGAGATAGAAAGGGGGATGAGAAGAAGCAGTAAGATATGGACATCTTTCGATAGGTTTATAAGATTATGTGGTTATGCCAATAAAGCCAATAATTGCAGTACCTAATAAATCTATCACAAACAGAATGGCTCACGTATTTCTCTCTTTCACTCTATCTATCTATCTATAATGTAGGCTGTCTATCAGTGAGCAGACTTGAACAAGCTGTAGGATTAGGAGGTAGCAGTCTCACTCTCTTTCTCTCTAATGTATACTCTCTCACTCAGATGTGCAATTGGAACAAGCTGTAAACTAGGAGGGATTTGGTTGCGATCGAAGGGGGAAGATTTACATCCGATCACAGTAGAACATTAGAAAATAAATAAAGCCCCGGCAGGTAACAATGTGTCACTGCAGTTGTGGTGTTGACCTCTTTGTCAGAGACTGAGGCCCCGTTTAGACGAAAACGCTAGCAGGTGAATCCGCAAAAATATTTTTTCGGATGTGCCTTTCGTTTATACGGAAACAGCGTTTTTACGGGGTGAAACCGCAAAAAAGTGAGACTACCTTCCAGGGTGGAATTCCTAGAAACGCAAAAGCTTTGCGCTCTCGTCTAAACTGTTAAAACGTATAAATCTGATAAAACGATGACGAAAGGTTTGTCACGGCTCTGGTCGCGCGTACTGCTTACGTCACAGGTAGCAGGTATGCGCCAGTAGCCGAGACGTAAACAAAGCAAGTATGTCTGACTTATATCAACGGAGATCACCTGAAGGCTACATTGGCAGTACTTTTAACCCTTTCACTGCCACACGACAGAAGGTTACCCCTTTACAACCGGCTGTCGTGTGGCAGTGAAAGGGTTAAATACACAAGAATCTGTCCCGCGGCGTGAGTGGACCCACTGTCTGTGAGTGACTCTGCTTTGGTGCAATCACATTCCCCATCCACAGTCTGCGAATCAGAGGCAGAGTAGGGCGGGTCTTCACAGCACGTCATGTGACATATGCGCCAATCGTGTGACAGCGGGTCTCCGTCGTTACAGCGTCGTCTGCACGGAGAATTCCACTCCAAAACGCTCGTCTAAACGTAAAATTAAAAGTGAAACCGCAAGATGACTTTTGCGGTTTCTGTTCACAAAACGCTCGTCTAAACGGGGCCTGAGTCAAGACAGAGTAAGACTGCGGTCAAGTCCAAGTCGAGGCCGAGAGCTGCAAAATGTGGTCTTGAGTACTACAACACTGCAGTACACACACTGATACACACACACACTGATACACACACACACTGATACACACACACACACACACACACACACACACACACACACACACACAGACATTATATATACACACACACACACACACACACACACACACACACACACACACACACACACACACACACACACACACACACACACACACACACACACACACACACACACACACACACACACACACACACACACACACACACACACACACACACACACACACACACACACACACACACACACACAGTGCTGGTGTCTGTCTGACAGTTCCTGCTCTCCTCTTATTTCAGGGGAGCAGATAGAATTTCTTTCTCGACTTTCGTTTGCAGTCAAGACATGTCCATGAGTCTGTTCGTTCCTCTGCATCTACAGACAAATATATAAAACCTTACAGGAACATAGTCCTAGTATTGAGTTACACGTTGAGTTACAGTTTGCAAAGATCCATGTCTCGAGGCTGACTCCTGACTATCTACATCTCCCATTGTGACCGTGAAGTGGATTTAAAGGCCCAATCTGTGATCCAGTTGTAAGCACCGACAATAAGAAATAAGAATGGAGACATGGTTTCATTCTCTACCCAAAGGTTTGTTTATGTTGGTAATGTTTATAGACACTGGAGAAATATCAGATCTATATTCCGATGTTAAAGAAGAAGTTCCACATGTTGTCATTTCCATCTACAGATCAAACCATTTGAGAATGTATGTTGTGAATATATCCCATATTGAAAAGAAAAAGAAAATCAGACTGGGCCTTTAATCAAAGGGTCGTTGTTTTCATCCAATCATGTTATTCCATGAAAACGATAAATATTTATATGCCACTCTAAACCCAGCAAAGAATCCTTTACTGTTTACAACTTTACATTGTACAAGGAAGGACAGAATGACCAGCATTTCAAATGCGCTTACAGTCAGAAACCTTTCATCCTGAAAAGTAACTGACATTAGATGTACAGTATGAGAGAGAGGGAATGATACTTACAGTGATAACTGCAGATCCAAAAGAGACGACAGAAAAAGAGAGGGGGAAAAAACACACCGTCATTTGAGATGAAACACAGTCGAGGAGCATTTGTTACTGTGACTGCAGTGCCAACAGCGTTAGTGTTAAAACAGTACGTCATCGTTAAGATAAACTATTGGTAGCACTTTATTTTGATAGTCCAAAGTAGACAATGGTTCATCTTATCAATAGTGTGTCGGTCACTTCTGTCAGTCGGCTCGTCAACCTGTTGGCCAAGCTTGTTTCTAAATGTCTACCTTACCATAACCATAACCGTAACCCGTTAGCATTAGTTGAAAGTCTGTTGAAACTACTCTGTTGACAGATGGTAAACTGAAAGTCTAGATAATACTACCCACAGTCAACTGACACACTACTGATGTACGGATGTAGTCTACAATAGAAAATGATGTTTAAAACAATCAAACGGTATACTCAGTGACCAGTTTATAATTTGTTTTCTTTTTAGGGCATTTCTGCTGTACCAGCTAGTAGGGGTGTAAACCTCAGGCAATACAATACTATTTCAATTCTTAAGGTGACAATCCAATATTTTGCAATGTCAAATTAATTTAGCTATGACACCCAACGATTTTATTTGATTCAGTGACATTTAATAGTTTTGAAACTATACATTAAAAAAAGCTTAACTAACTAACAGTTTAATGAACTATTTGTTTTACAATATATTAACAATCTGAATCGATAAATGTACGTTGCATCGACTGAATGGAATCGTTGCTTTTCGAATCAATGTATCGATCTAAATCGATAGCGACAGGAAATACTGGTATGGGGGAGAGAGAGGAGGAATAATATGCAACAAACGCCAAGGGCTGGATTCAAACCTGTGACACTGCAACCATGTGGTACAGTATGAGTCTCAGCTCGGTAAGCCACCATGAACAGCCAGTGGGCAGTTTATTAGGTCAATTAACCCTTTCACTGCCACACGACAAGGGGTTAACCCTTTCACAACCACACTACAGAAGGTTAACCCTTTCACTACCACACTTTGTCTGTAGTGTGGTAGTGAAAGGTTAACCTTCTGTTGTGTGGTAGTGAAAGGGTTAAGTTAAGTTATATCTCATTACTGGCCTCGCGTCTCGCTCTGCTACTGAGATAACCTCTTATCTCCTCGCACCTAGCGTGCACACGAAACAAAAACAAATGCACCCACTTGCACGTGGCCGTGCCACCCCCATGCGTCCCTATATGACGCCGGAAGTGGTCACGCCTCACCCTTCCTCATTTAGTTTCCAACACGGAAGTAGCAGTGCACTTCGTGAAACTAGCTGTTATGAATCATAGGGAGAAATTACACAATGTTGGGTATTCGCCAGAAGTTCACCAGCCCCCGGAACTTTCTCGGCACATCCTAACAGCACAGCGGTCCTGTCCTGGGTTTTCCTCGTCTCGTGACAGCGGACCGAGGGACGTCGCGGGACGGTTAGCAGTCGAGCTAAGTCGTGCACCGGTAGGGCCTGCGCTATCAGGCATTGATACTAGCATGAGTAATACTGCTCGTTGTCTCGTGAGACGACCGAGTGATGTATTGGCGCGGGGGGGCGGGATATTTGGGAAAACATGACTCTTTTGAATGTTTTCCAAGTATCCTAGCGCGTGCAGCTAATGCTAATGCTACAATGTTGGGAGGCGCCGTTCCCATGTACCCCGCCGAGGGCTGTCTTTACTGTCTTCCCTCCTCTTAACCATTCATGCTGACGGTCAATCTGTGTCTAATGTTGGGGGTTTAACGGGGGCTTATTTACCCTTTACATGGGTGGATGGGCTGATGCTCAGGGCAGGTGTACTTTTTGTGAATCTATGAATTGAAAATGGGGGTCCCTGATGTGGACAGGACTAACGTTTTCTCTGGTCTGCATCCCCTTAACAATTGTGTGTATTGGGCTAGCCCATTCTGCAATGTGTTAATAGAGTTTTCGTTCATTTATCCCTTCATGGGTGCACACCGCAGTGGAGGTTGTTACATGACTACTAGTGAGGCAGTGCTTCACTAGTAGTAGACTTTGGTCTGCAGCCACCACTGGTGTTCCGTGCTTAGTGAAGCAGGTGGCATCAGTCCTTTGCCCTGACATGGTGGAACGGTGTCCCGCCCGGCCGACGCCATGAGGCGAGTCGGCCCGGCAGGTGGCTGGTGGGCTGATGAAGCCTATACCGCCGCGGTACAGAATTTAGCAGCGACTGGCAACATTGCTCAATTGGCTGTTTTTCTGTCAAAAATGGTGTCGGTGGTGGGGCCTTAGGGCCAGCCGACGTCAAAACCATCACGCAAGGTTTTGAGGTTATTCAGCTTTTGACCTAGCCGCAAGCTATAACGGCAGGGAGGGCTAGGATGCTGTCAACGGTTGTTCACAGGCATCTTTGGTTGGAGCAATCTCCCCTTGAGGAAGGGAGAGGTCCTTCTCAGGGCTCCCCTCTTCGTGGGTGGACCTTGGTCTGTCCACGGAGGCGCGGGCGGTATTTGACCTGGGCCCCATGCTGCCCCACACCGCGCAGCCAGAGGTGAGAGCACGACCTCGCCAGCGGCTGCGGCAAGGTCCCCGGCCAGCGGCCATGTTTCCCCTGCCTGAGATACCCTGGACACAAAGAAAACAGGTGATCACAAGGCCGACAGCCTCTGCGGCCCGAGGGATCGGCTATATTAGATGGGCACGCCCTAAAAAACCGTTGCCATCTAGCTGTGTCTAGCATGCTCTCCGGTTACTCCCCCCCACTACACTACGGGACACAGGGCTCTGATATGTTCCCTTTGGCTGCAGGCCGCGTTCTTCCAGTGAAGAGCAAGCGGGCCCACATTTCGCTTCTCATGGAGACAGGGGCTGACACCCAGTTGCTAGCTAGGCCTGGGTCTGTCTATGAGAATGCTGTGCTGTCAAGCGGCTCCCACACCACACGTCCTGCGTCTGTGTTTGGTGAGCCTGGTGTTGTATCTGTCGACGGAGCAGGGTTCCCTGTATCTAAAACATTTTGTCAGAGGGGTAACTCTAGGCCCAGGAGGTAGCAGCGTGGGTTCCCCCCAGCCCTGCCCTCGCCATGCCGGGTATTACGTTAGTGCCTCCCCCGTCTGGATTCCCGATCCCGCGGTGGTCAGCAGGCACATGTAATTTGGGTGGTAGTAATATCACACTATCGGGCAGTGTGAGGACCACACACCATGCATGTCCAGCTGCAGAGCAGGCTGTCCTCAGCGAGCTAAGCCGGGAAGATGCTCAGCGGGGGAGCCTATGTCACCAGGGGTGATGGCCGCTCCCCCCGTATCAGACCGCCCCTTCTGTCGGGGTCCCCCCCGTGGGTGCGGTTGCCTCGTTGGTAGAGTCAGGGTGCGATATCCCGGCTCCACGAGACTCCCTGCTCGCGCGGTTGGCGAGACAAGGGTTGACAACACACAGCGGGAGGGACCGGGCCACCTATCTATGATTCCTAGCGGACCAACGGCAGTTGGCGGCGGGGGCGCTTTGGAATTTTTACCACGTATGGCTGCAGTGGTAGCCATATGTCGGTGTGGATGAAGAGAATGCGAGGGCAGTGCTTGTGTTACAGTTTACACACCCCCGCCCTCCGTTTTTGGGTTTGGTACAGACTCTATTATCAGAGTCCGCGGCAGTGACAGCCCTGGCCGAGGAGATTCGTTCTCTGGCGGCGAAGCAGGCCGTCGTCGTGGTCCCATGGGAGGACACGATGAGCGGCGTTTCCTCCCGATATTCTCTGGTGCCCGAGAAATAGAGGGGGGGGGGGTGTCAGACCCATGCTGGACCTGTCCCATGGAAGGTTCAGAATGTTGACCGTCACCCACCTGTTAAGCGCTGTCAGGTGGGGGACTGGTTCACCTCCATAGATCTGTAGGCCGCGTATTCGCATCCCGATCTTCCCTCCTAGAACATACCTACGCTTCCTTTCAGGGCTTAGCGTACGGGTACCAGAGGCTGCCATTCGGCTACTCTCTGGCTCCTCGCATCTTCACCAAGTGCGTGGAGACCGCGCTGGGGTCTCTGCGTCGTCAGGGGATACGAATCTTATTCTACCCTAGACGACGTTCTGGTCCTCGGCCGGTCAGAGAAGATCGCCAGGTCTCATACCAGGCAGGTGGTGGGATTCCTCACCAGCCTGGGTTTTGCTGTAGACTGGAAGTAGAGTACTCCTCTTCCCAGTCAACGGGTGGAGTACTTGGGCTTATTTCTAAGCTCAAGGTCTATATGGGCATCCCTCTCAGAGCGGCGGCGAGTGGGTTTTCTCGGCGTGGCTCTGGAGCTTCCGTCCTAAGACGGTTACGGCGCTGTCCGTGATGCGCCTGCTCAATATGATGGCATCTGCTCACTCTGTGGTCCCTCTTGGCCACACACTTCATGAGGAGGATACAGAGGTGGTTTTCCAGTATGGAAATAAACCCGGTGAGAGACAGGTGGAAACGGCTGAAGGTTCCCATGTCAGTACTGGGGGACCTCACCCTCTGGGGAGGGCCTGGGGCCCTCCTATGGGCAGCAGGCTGTCACACGTCACGGTCTTCACCGATGCCTCCCTCACGGGATGGGGGGGGGACGTGTCGGGCCAACGCAGTAGGGGGCAGCTGGCAAGACCATGCTGCCCGGTCTGCACTACATTTCAATGTGTTGGAATTGAAGGCAGTCCTTCTGGCCCTCAAACGGCTCGGCCACCTTGTGGTGGGCAAGCATGTCTTGATCAGGACCGACAACACGATGTCAGGGTTGTATATCGACAGACAGGGAGGAGTACGCTCCCCCCGTCTGCACCTGGCGGCGGTCGAGCTCTGGCTATGGGCGTTTCTCAATCTGCGCAGCCTGAGGGCTCTCCACATCCCCGGCAGGGAGAATGTGGGTGCAGATGTGATGTCGCGGGGCGGTCCTCACCCTGACGAGTGGGGACTACAGGTCAGGGAACGATTCCGTGGCCGCCCGGGATTCTGTACGCATTCCCCCCCATGCACCTGATAGCTCAGCTGTTGGGGCGGGTACGTCAGGAGTGCGGGACTTTGATCCTGGTCGCGCCGGGCCGGGGCTCAGCTGTGTGGTTCCCGGCCCTGATTCAGCTTTTGGTGGCCCTGCCGTGGCCTGTTCCGTGGTCACCGCGGGCCCTCTCTCAGGCACGCGGAACTCTGTTCTGCCTCCTGTTCTGGGGCAGCCTCTAGGCTTGGCTACTGAAAGAGTGACTCTGGTGGGGATGCGTCTTGACTCTTCTGTGGTTAACGCCATCCGGAACGCGCGCGCTCCGTCCACTACCGCGGCTTATGCTGGGAAGTGGTGTATGGTCGAGAGTGGGGGCAGAACATTGTTCAGCCGCCCTCTCGTGAAACGTTTCCTGCTTGGCGCTCGGCGTCTCAAGCCTGTGGAACGTTCTCTGTCTCCGAGTTGGGACCTCCAACTGGTCCTGGGCCGGTTGTCGGAGGCCCCGTTTGAGCCTCTTGAGCAGGCGCCATTGGATCGGCTGTCCTTTAACACATTCCCGGCCAACCACGGACATGTCCGTGTTTCGGATCCAACGGTTGAGGGCCAACCACGGAAATGTCCGTGGCAAGGTTGTTTTGGCTTTTATTCCATTGTAATATCCCACTCAATGTCACCTTGCGGCACTGCAGATTTACCCTACTCTTGGAATTCGTAAAAGTGCATTACCGGCCAGATCCTCGTAGGGGCGCTGTCTCGATAATGCAGTGTTCCCTGTGGCAGAACGGATGACGTTTTTTTTCATCATGCAGTGAATTTTCCTGCTAGCCTGAAGCTATGCCTGTAGCATGTAGCTTGGAATACCTTTTGCGACGCCGAATTCAGTATGCAGTAAAGGAATATATCATCAGCCAATGGACATATGGATCTACCAGGTGGCGATCGATAACTGGGAAATTCTTTTTGCAGTCCAACCGGTCACATGTAAGAGCTATTTGACATCAATTACAGCTCAATCTGGCCTTGCTTTGATAGCCATCCACCCGGTCAGCGAATTAGGCTACTGAGGCTAGTGCCGTTATTGGTAATCAATAATCAGAAACGACGTCCCCCGCCCCCCCCCCCCCCCCTTTCATGCAGTCATGGTGGACCATGACAGATCAAATGCATTTTGATTTTTATCTCTAGCTGGTCTATGGCCGAAACGCCATTCGATTTAACGTTATTAGCTTAGCGTCTTGTAACTCGCCTTCCAGGAAATACCCCAGAACATTTTGCTATATAGTTCATATTCACGACGCTATAAAATGGGAACGTATTGATGAAAAAATTATTTGTATAAGGCATATTGAAGGGATGGTTTATAGTGTCAATTGACAATGAGAATGGACAGATAGCAATACTATAAAGTATAGATTTAGCTCTCACGCACAATGAAAGTTTGTTTTGATTTGCTGGCCGTATAGAGTGGGATTAGACGGATCCAAATGGCCCCGAATGTGTTAAGACCGCATTCCTTTTGGCCGTCACCTCTGCTAAGCGCGTGGGTGAGCTGTGTGCTCTCTCGTGCGGCCTGAGTGCCTGTCTATTCGGGCCGATAGCGGTGCGACTCTGAGGCCTAATCCAGTCTTCGTGCCGAGGAATATCCGGAGCTCTTTTCGCTCCAGGGGTATTGTGGTTCAGGCGTTTCATCCGCCTCCTCACGCTAGTGGGTTGGAGGCGAGCCTTCACCTGTCGTGTCCTGTCCGTGCACTGAGGGTTTACCTTAGTCGGACGCAGGGTCTCAGGGCTTCCGATCAACTGTTTGTTTGTTACGGTGGCCCTCGCGCGGGTAAGGCGCTATCCAAGCAGCGCCTGTCACATTGGTTGTGCGAGGGCATTCCCCTTTGCTACACGTTGGCTGGACAGGTCCCCCCCCGGGGGCGTCAGGGCGCACTCCACTCGTGGTGTGGCGGCCTCTGCTGCCCTGTTAGGGGGGGCCTCGGTGGAGGACATCTGTGCTGCGGCCTCCTGGTCCTCCCCGGGTCCTTTCGTTAGGTTTTACCTCATGGACATGACTGGGGGTTCTGTCTCCCAGGCGGTCCTGAGGTCCGGGACCTCTTCTGCAAATCCCGCCATCAGGTGGGCTAGCAGGGGTGTGTGGGTGTGGACCGCGGGGTGCTGTGTCACACGTGGTTCCGCCTGTGCTGTGCGTTCAGGGGTACCTGTTTCCCCCTTTTTTCGCACTTTTTCGCACAATACCTCCTTCCTGGCTGGGGCTTACGGGCCCTCGGGGGGTGCATTTGTCGGGCCGCGCGTCCGCTCTGCCCCTTATCTCAGTAGCAGAGCGAGACGTGAGGCCAGTAATGAGATATAACGAAAGGTTATTTCATAACATAGTTATATGAATACTGGCTGAGCGTCTCTCTCTTAGCGCCCTGAGGTCCCTTGGGTGTTTTTTCCACTTATGGAAATCGAACTGGGAAGGGTGAGGCGTGACCACTTCCGGCGTCATATAGGGACGCATGGGGGTGGCGCGCTCACGTGCAAGTGGGTGCATTTGTTTTTGTTTCGTGTGCACGCTAGGTGAGAGGAGATAAGAGGTTATCTCAGTAGCAGAGCGAGACGCTCAGCCAGTATTCATATAACTAGGTTATGAAATAACCTTTCGTTATACTGTGGGGGAATTGTTGCTCTGCATTTGACCCACTAAGGAGCGGTGGGCAGCCACAGACAGGCGGGGACCCATTCTGGTTGTAATGCCAGTACCTTGGTCAAGGGCAATGCCAGGAGTGCACTGAGCATGCACGTCTTTGGTACCGCCTGTTTGGAACGGTTCACGAAAATGGATCGATCCAACAGAACAGATGGAGGGTCAAGTGACAAAGGTCTTTCTATGTAAAGCAGGCAGACAGGCATAGACTTATTGAATTACTACTTGACTGATCTTTAGAATGGGGAAACCCAGTGACCTGCTGCTACGCTGCTTAAAATAGCGGAGACAACTTTCTTTTTTTTCTCCACTTTTTCTCCTCCTATTTTTCTTGTATTTTCCTCCCATCCCAATTTAGTCGTTATGCGAATTCCCCCCTCCCCTTCCTGGTCGTTGCGCGCATTTCCCCCTACTTGCCGGTCTAGGGAGCCCTGAAGTCTATCACATGCTTCCTCCGATACATGTGGAGACAGCCAGCAGCCTCTTTTCACCTGGCAGCGAGGACTCTCATTGGGTGAGTGTAACGCGTGGGAGGGCACACTACCTCAAACAGATCCCTTCCTCACTGTGCAGGCACCCTGACCGACCTGTATGAGTCGCTGTTTACAATGACCAGATTACCACCCACCGGCTTCCCTCCCGCTGACACCACCAATTGTGTCAGTATGACGACCGGCCAAGCCGGAGGCACCGCTGACAGCTGGATTCGATACCAGTGTCTCTGCGGTTTTAGACAGACGTCTGGTAATGAGGATTGAAATATATCAAATGCCTTAAAACTAGTGAGTTGATAACCCCACAGGGTGTTATCGTTAATACAACTTAAATTAGTTTAAAACGTTAGAATCAGAAACACATGACAGTATCTTTAAGTCAGGCAGATGATTCATATTAATATATTCAATATGAAGGTATACTGTCATGGATCCATGCAAAGGTATGTATTTTTACGATACTGTCATCAACAATATATATAGAAATATTAAATGTATTTTTGAAGTTAATCTAGACAATTGCTCCTTGCAAAATCACAAGATCATCTTTTCCATAATATGGGCAGTGCAGAACTCAGTGCTCGTCACTAATGAACTACAGAAGTACATAACAACCTGGTACAAGACAATTGTCCCTCATAAACTAACCACTGAGCTTAGTAGCTTTGTCAGTGTGTGTGTGTGTGTGTGTGTGTGTGTGTGTGTGTGTGTGTGTGTGTGTGTGTGTGTGTGTGTGTGTGTGTGCGTGCGTGCGTGCGTGCGTGTGTGTGTGTGTGTGTGTGTGTGTGTATGTTTGCACATGCATGTGCATGTACATGTATGTGTAGGGGGGGGGGGTCCATTCTTGCGTGGGAGCTAATGATCAGTGTCACTGTGTGTTATCTCATTATCTCAGTCTGCAAAGCTCCAGTAACCCCCCCCCCTCTCTCTGTACATACAGTAAATTATTCAACCACTCCTTCAAGGTGTGTTAGAGGCAGAGAAAGAGAGACATAGAGAGGGAGAGATGTGTGTGCTATAGGCTACACAGCCATTGAATACTACACATAAGACAGTAATTCATTACTGAATCAAATGTGGTATCTACTGTAACTATCAGGTTTTAAGTGTTGTGACATTTTGTCTTGTAAACTGTCACCATAGTTCACTTTTATTGACAGCTCACTCTTACATATCTGAAACATGATGCTGTATGCACAATGGGTGTCAGTTTGTGTGTCAATGTGTGTGTGTGTGTGTGTTGTGTGTGTTGTGTGTGTGCGTGCGTGCGTGTGTGTGTGAGTGTGCGTGTGTAGGTGTGTGTGTGTGTGTGTGTGTGTGTGTGTGTGTGTGTGTGTGTGTGTGTGTGTGTGTGTGTGTGTGTGTTGCTATGGTTACCTGTGCGACAGTAGGGGTATGCGTTCCAGGCTTTCTCGTGGATGTTGAGGGCTGATGCAGGAGCCAACATTCTGACAAACGACGGCACTTTACTACAGGAGATAAGATACAAAAAAAAGAAAATAGTAATACTTAAAAAAATATATATATATTTCTGCCATCCTATCCTTAGCGTATTCACCTTACGTTTCTAGGCAACAAGGATGCAGCCAGCTTGCCAATTATGTTGATTATGGAGTTTCAACTTCCTATGAGGTTGTGACACTAAATCTAGAAAGGGATATATTAGCCTTCAAAGTTTGTCGATTTTGAATGTTAAAACGCCAAACCTCTTATTGTATTTCTTTGACAGATATCTTTGTTAAAAGGATACAGCTAGCTAAACAGTTGTGTACTTATAGATGCATTATTTATTTGGTTTGTGAATATCCACACACATTCTTTATGAAAATGTGAGTGAGTGAATTGATCAATTGTGTGTGTTGTCCCGACCTATAGGATGTCTTACCTCTGCAGGTGGTAGATGTTGTGTGTTATAGGATGTCTTACCTCTGCAGGTGGTAGATGTTGTGTGTTATAGGATGTCTTACCTCTGCAGGTGGTAGATGTTGTGTGTTATAGGATGTCTTACCTCTGCAGGTGGTAGATGTGTGTTATAGGATGTCTTACCTCTGCAGGTGGTAGATGTGTGTTATAGGGTGTCTTACCTCTGCAGGTGATAGATTTAGTGTGTTATAGGATGTCTTACCTCTGCAGGTGGTAGATTTAGTGTGTTATAGGATGTCTTACCTCTGCAGGTGGTAGATGTTGTGTGTTATAGGGTGTCTTACCTCTGCAGGTGGTAGATGTTGTGTGTTATAGGATGTCTCACCTCTGCAGGTGGTAGATTTAGTGTGTTATAGGATGTCTTACCTCTGCAGGTGGTAGATGTTGTGTGTTATAGGGTGTCTTACCTCTGGCAGGTGGTAGATGTTGTGTGTTATAGGATGTCTTACCTCTGCAGGTGGTAGATGTTGTGTGTTATAGGATGTCTCACCTCTGCAGGTGGTAGATTTAGTGTGTTATAGGATGTCTTACCTCTGCAGGTGGTAGATTTAGTGTGTTATAGGGTGTCTCACCTCTGCAGGTGGTAGATGTTGTGTGTTATATGGTGTCTTACCTCTGCAGGTGGTAGATTTAGTGTGTTATAGGGTGTCTCACCTCTGCAGGTGGTAGATGTTGTGTGTTATAGGATGTCTTACCTCTGCAGGTGGTAGATGTTGTGTGTTATAGGATGTCTTACCTCTGCAGGTGGTAGATTTAGTGTGTTATAGGATGTCTTACCTCTGCAGGTGGTAGATTTAGTGTGTTATAGGGTGCATGGCCGCCTAGTTATAGTTGAAAGTGGGGGTGCAAGATTTTTTTGTATTCTTTTTTTACCTTTTTACCTTTTTATTTTTTTATTTTTTTTGTATTTTGTGCAAGGGGTGGTTTGGAGGGGGTCCGGCACGACCCCCTCCACGGCAGATTTTTTAACATTTAATGAACACCTGTATGTGCAATTTCCTGCAATATAGAGCCTTCAATCTTGACCAAAATAAAGCTGCTCTTTTCACTATAAAACTCAGTTTATATTGCAGTATGATAGCTATAATAATAATAACTTCACTGCGAGGGCTCTTTTAGCTAACGCTAGCTAGGCACGTATGATAGCCAATTACTATTATAATAATAATAATAATAACTTTCCCATCCTCCCAAAGCCCCTCCGGCCCCGTTCACATCCGCAGCGCAGTACCAACAACAACAACAACTAATTGACGCTATCAATAGCCCCAGTGAGCGCGGCGGCTGAATGAATGAATGAAAACTTTATTTAACAGATTGCAGAATGGGTACAATACAGTACGGCTCAATACACACAATTGTTAAGGGGATGCAGACCAGAGAAAGACGTTTGTCTTGTTTACGTCAGGGTCCCCTTTCGTGACTGTGCTCAGCACCGAGTGAATCCACAGTCACTTGCTCCTCAATGGGAAACCAACCTAGATTTACCATGAAGGACTGGTTCTGGCCGAACCGTTCGTTATACAAGTATCACAGAGACATTACAAAGGTGCTCACAGTTGCACAGAGATACGGGATGGTTTGAAAGCTCGGCGTTGCTAATAAATATTTTTAATATTTTTTTATAAACTGCTCAAAGCGGCATTATTTCCGCCGTTGGGTGATCACAGCGCCTGCGCACCATCCCGTATCTCTGGATTCACTCGGTGCAGCGCAGCAGCGCCGAGGCTCACCATACGAGAAATATTCAGTTTCAATCTGTTTGCGCATTTAGTATACAGTCACAGTGTTCGACTTACATGATGATTTGCTCCATTTTGATGTAAACGCCGAAGAATAATCCAGTCACAATGTTATCCAATATCCAGCCTGAATTTTTCAAGGGCTTTCGAAAAAGCCGCCTCCCCCAACATGTCGTATACGTCATGCCGACGAACCGTGGCCCGTGGGCACTGGATCAAACCATTAAAGTGGGGGGTCACACAATCTTTGGAAACTTAAAAACTTGCTATTAAGTGTCATTGCGTATTATTAATTTGATTGAAATTACTTAGTTATGGTTAGATTTATATATGGGGGGGGGGGGGGGTATATCATATTTTTCATATGATCAAAAAGTGGGGGAGCAAAACCAGCGTTTGCCCCCCCTATGTTCAATAGTCGTAGAGCACCCGCTCCGCGTGCTCTATTGCGCAGGCGTCTATGATAGGGTGTCTTACCTCTGCAGGTGGTAGATTTAGTGTGTTATAGGATGTCTTACCTCTGCAGGGGGTAGATGTTGTGTGTTATAGGATGTCTTACCTCTGCAGGTGGTAGATTTAGTGTGTTATAGGATGTCTTACCTCTGCAGGTGGTAGATGTTGTGTGTTATAGGATGTCTTACCTCTGCAGGTGGTAGATTTAGTGTGTTATAGGGTGTCTTACCTCTGCAGGTGGTAGATGTTGTGTGTTATAGGATGTCTTACCTCTGCAGGTGGTAGATTTAGTGTGTTATAGGATGTCTTACCTCTGCAGGTGGTAGATGTTGTGTGTTATAGGATGTCTTACCTCTGCAGGTGGTAGATGTTGTGTGTTATAGGATGTCTCACCTCTGCAGGTGGTAGATGTTGTGTGTTATAGGATGTCTTACCTCTGCAGGTGGTAGATTTAGTGTGTTATAGGATGTCTTACCTCTGCAGGTGGTAGATGTTGTGTGTTATAGGATGTCTCACCTCAGCAGGTGATAGATTTAGTGTGTTATAGGGTGTCTTACCTCGGCAGGTGATAGATTTAGTGTGTTATAGGATGTCTTACCTCTGCAGGTGATAGATTTAGTGTGTTATAGGATGTCTTACCTCTGCAGGTGATAGATTTAGTGTGTTATAGGATGTCTTACCTCTGCAGGTGGTAGATGTTGTGTGTTATAGGATGTCTTACCTCTGCAGGTGGTAGATTTAGTGTGTTATAGGATGTCTTACCTCTGCAGGTGATAGATTTAGTGTGTTATAGGATGTCTTACCTCTGCAGGTGGTAGATTTAGTGTGTTATAGGATGTCTTACCTCTGCAGGTGGTAGATTTAGTGTGTTATAGGATGTCTTACCTCTGCAGGTGGTAGATTTAGTGTGTTATAGGATGTCTTACCTCTGCAGGTGGTAGATTTAGTGTGTTATAGGATGTCTCACCTCTGCAGGTGGTAGATTTAGTGTGTTATAGGACAGTGGTTCTCAACTGGTCTAGCCTCGGGACCCAACATTTTCCTTAGTCATTAAGTCGCGACCCAAATTTTGTAACCACTATGATTTATTTAAAAAAAAAAATGCAGTAATATGCAATCTTTCATGCACTGTTAAAAACATGAAATAAACACAAAAAGTGCAACAAAAGTGCAACTAGGGCTAAAAACCCAATGAAATAAAATAATAATAATAATAATAATAATAATAATAATAATAATAATAATAATAATAATAATAATAATAATAATAATAATAATAATAATAATAATAATAATAAATAATAATAATAATAATAATAATAATAATAATAATAATAATAATAATAATAATAATAATAATAATAATAATAATAATAATAATAATAATAATAATAATAATAATAATAAATAATTGAGCTTCTTAGCAGACTTCTTAGCTTAACATTGATTGAATTGATTGAATACTTTATTTTTGACACAATCGTAGGACAAAAACATTTTAAAAGACAAGACAATAACAGTGTCAACAACGCTGGTCAAAAATGGATAAAACACAATAAAGCCAAGGCTTGTTTCCATTGTGGTCCATACATGGAACATAAAAAGGCACAGAAACACAAATGGACATGTACACTAGACAGGACACATCCTAAAAATTTGTATACAAACACCTAACCTGACAACTCATACAGTTAACTAATGTTAAAAGAAAATCCGCAAACCCTTAAAAGCAACTCATGATAAAAGAAATAAAAGCCAACATAACAGACCTACAGTAAGTTTGGGGGAACTAATGGGATAACTGGGGTTGCAACAAAAGTGTAACTAGGGCTAAAAACATAATGAAATAAAATAATAATAATAATAATAATAAATAATATATCTTTCTTAGCAGACTTCTTAGCTTAACATCCCATGGAACTAATGGGATAACTGGGGATGTTGTTTGCTCCTGACAAGAGTCTCAAAGTCTGGGGTGATGGTAGACAAAGCAACTCTGAGGTCATGCTCAATGTCCAATCTGTTCCTCTGCTTTGTCTTCAGCTGGACCAGAGCTGAGAAGAAAAATATTCCAAAAAAAAAAAAAAAATATATATATATATATATATTTTTTTTAACACACACATCCGCAACCCACTCAAAATGGCCCCGCGACCCACCAGTTGAGAAACACTGTTATAGGATGTCTTACCTCTGCAGGTGGTAGATGTTGTGTGTTATAGGGTGTCTTACCTCTGCAGGTGGTAGATTTAGTGTGTTATAGGGTGTCTTACCTCTGCAGGTGGTAGATTTAGTGTGTTATAGGATGTCTTACCTCTGCAGGTGGTAGATTTAGTGTGTTATAGGATGTCTTACCTCTGCAGGTGGTAGATGTTGTGTGTTATAGGATGTCTTACCTCTGCAGGTGGTAGATGTTGTGTGTTATAGGATGTCTCACCTCTGCAGGTGGTAGATTTAGTGTGTTATAGGATGTCTTACCTCTGCAGGTGGTAGATGTTGTGTGTTATAGGATGTCTTACCTCTGCAGGTGATAGATCTAGTGTGTTATAGGATGTCTTACCTCTGCAGGTGGTAGATGTTGTGTGTTATAGGATGTCTTACCTCTGCAGGTGGTAGATGTTGTGTGTTATAGGATGTCTTACCTCTGCAGGTGGTAGATGTTGTGTGTTATAGGATGTCTTACCTCTGCAGGTGGTAGATCTAGTGTGTTATAGGATGTCTTACCTCTGCAGGTGGTAGATCTAGTGTGTTATAGGATGTCTTACCTCTGCAGGTGGTAGATGTTGTGTGTTATAGGATGTCTTACCTCTGCAGGTGGTAGATGTTGTGTGTTATAGGATGTCTTACCTCTGCAGGTGATATATTTAGTGTGTTATAGGATGTCTTACCTCTGCAGGTGGTAGATTTAGTGTGTTATAGGATGTCTTACCTCTGCAGGTGGTAGATGTTGTGTGTTATAGGATGTCTTACCTCTGCAGGTGATAGATTTAGTGTGTTATAGGATGTCTTACCTCTGCAGGTGGTAGATGTTGTGTGTTATAGGATGTCTTACCTCTGCAGGTGGTAGATTTAGTGTGTTATAGGATGTCTTACCTCTGCAGGTGGTAGATTTAGTGTGTTATAGGATGTCTTACCTCTGCAGGTGGTAGATGTTGTGTGTTATAGGGTGTCTTACCTCTGCAGGTGGTAGATGTTGTGTGTTATAGGATGTCTTACCTCTGCAGGTGGTAGATTTAGTGTGTTATAGGATGTCTTACCTCTGCAGGTGGTAGATTTAGTGTGTTATAGGATGTCTTACCTCTGCAGGTGGTAGATGTTGTGTGTTATAGGGTGTCTTACCTCTGCAGGTGGTAGATGTTGTGTGTTATAGGATGTCTTACCTCTGCAGGTGGTAGATTTAGTGTGTTATAGGGTGTCTTACCTCTGCAGGTGGTAGATTTAGTGTGTTATAGGGTGTCTTACCTCTGCAGGTGGTAGATTTAGTGTGTTATAGGATGTCTTACCTCTGCAGGTGGTAGATGTTGTGTGTTATAGGGTGTCTTACCTCTGCAGGTGGTAGATGTTGTGTGTTATAGGATGTCTTACCTCTGCAGGTGGTAGATGTTGTGTGTTATAGGATGTCTTACCTCTGCAGGTGGTAGATTTAGTGTGTTATAGGGTGTCTTACCTCTGCAGGTGGTAGATTTAGTGTGTTATAGGGTGTCTTACCTCTGCAGGTGGTAGATTTAGTGTGTTATAGGGTGTCTTACCTCTGCAGGTGGTAGATTTAGTGTGTTATAGGATGTCTTACCTCTGCAGGTGGTAGATGTTGTGTGTTATAGGGTGTCTTACCTCTGCATGTGATAGATTTAGTGTGTTATAGGGTGTCTTACCTCTGCAGGTGGTAGATTTAGTGTGTTATAGGGTGTCTTACCTCTGCAGGTGGTAGATTTAGTGTGTTATAGGGTGTCTTACCTCTGCAGGTGGTAGATTTAGTGTGTTATAGGATGTCTTACCTCTGCAGGTGGTAGATTTAGTGTGTTATAGGGTGTCTTACCTCTGCAGGTGGTAGATTTAGTGTGTTATAGGATGTCTTACCTCTGCAGGTGGTATATTTAGTATGTTATAGGGTGTCTTACCTCTGCAGGTGATAGATTTTGTGTGTTGTAGGGTGTCTTACCTCTGCAGGTGGTAGATTTTGTGCGTGTACTGTCCCTTCTCTCCATCTTTCTCGTAGGGTTCGTTCTTCAACACCTCCACTCCTTCACCGCCCCCCGTCTCGTTCTTACTGGCCTCTGCCACTGAGTACAACTGGCCTACCTGGTACTGTGGGGGGGTGGGAGAGAGAGAGAGAGAGAGAGAGAGAGAGAGAGAGAGAGAGAGAGAGAGAGAGAGAGAGAGAGAGAGAGAGAGGTGAGGACAACATGTTATTATTCTCAAATTGATTGACAGCTCTTGATACAAGGACTAACACTAGACAACATGTAAATAAGAGTTCTGTATCGTTAGTGGCTTAGCTTGGCATCGCCTTCTGCACTATCTCGCGTACGTGCACGCGTACTGAATAAACCACAAATGTACCTCTAATACCAGTATTAGTCTGACCACACCCCTCATCAGCTTACCTTCATAAGCAGGTGTGTGGTCACCTGCTCTCCTCCTTCTCGCTTTCACCACAAGGAAGAGGTGCCTCGGTAGATCCCCACACTTGACACCATGATGGAAGAAATTGGATTAGGAACAGCTTGGGAAACAAGGATACGTTGACATCATATCTTTATTTTCTCTCTCACTATTTTCGAGAAAATACGGCGATATTGTCTTCGTACTGGAGTGTCTAGAAGATGATGATCATTCTACAAACCCTCCACCGGTTTTCGTATTGGGAGCACGCCGCTGCATGCTTCTCAACTGCAGTTCCTTGCTGTGTTTGTTGGGGTGAAACCTGTCAGGCCACAGCTGAACTGTCGGACATGCCGCTGTTGTGAGGAGCGGTGCGTTCCAGGTTGGGTGAGTAGTGTTTGCTGGCGGGCTCCACTTGTCTGTTAGTGCTATGGGGGCTACTAGACAAAGTTTATGGAAACCGGCCCCAGGCTAGGGTCCTTTGTTTAGCCGTCTAGGCGACAGAAGGCCTTGGTCTGGCGACCATTATAGTTTTAACTAGTGGGCCGCGACCATTGACACTGGTGATCCCTGTGTGTTCTGGACGAGTGGATTCTCTCTGTCACCGTGTTAAGACCCCATCTTTCATATCCAAATGAGAGTATTCCTTCACGAGGGGATATGTGCATGTAATGTGCGATAGCGGCAGATTCATGTTCAAAGTCAGCTATACAGGCCAGTTGGTACTGTGCTGATTCCGCCGGACGTGGTAGTATCACCGTTGTGAAGCGGTGTTGACGTCTTGTTTTCTCTTTTTTCTTAAAAAGTGAGGAGGGTTCAGAACGGCGGCCTGTCTGGGTGAGTGTTATGTCATTGTTTACATGTTCATAGCTTACGGTTAGCCGGTCGGTGGCCTGGCGCGGGGTAGCTTGGCTTCTCGCGCGCCGCCGGGAGCTCGCTCCTGATCGCGTGCGTCGTAGATCGGCGTCTCGCGAGCGGAAGCAATAGCACCCGAACGGTTGGAGCAGCCGTTAGCTTGATGCTATTCTGTTGAACGTGCTTTGATTTTTAACATGTTTTACACTCTTGACCACGACGTCATCCTTGACAGGGGATGTTCGTCGACCCTGCCTGAGCCTAGACGGGGATTGCGTCAACAAAGAGGACTGTAGCGACTGGTGGAGCGGCGACGCTGCCCGGATCGAACAACACGGGACGGCTGTGTTCTACGGTGGCTTGTGACTGCACTTCGCTGATCTGCGTTCCGGGCAGGTACGGGGTTGGCCAGACCCCATAACACGTCTTCTGGTTTTACCTTGCTAAATGTATTGTGAATAACGGTGTTTTTTCCCAAAACGTGTGTTGTTGCAATGCATTTGAGATACGTTGCGGGTTGTGTGTGAGCTGGTTTTGTCACTGGCAGTTAGCTTCTCCGTGTAGGTCGTGATGTATTGATCTGGTTGTTGTGTGAGAAACATCATGGTGTTTATGTGTACCGTGTACTCACTACTAAGGCAACTAACCTATGAAGCTATGCTTGGTGACGAGTGAGTAAAAGAATGTTCTTTCTCAGACTGTAATGACAATGAACAGTGAGTTCACACATTAACAGGTTTTCCTGTTTTAACTGGCCGTATTGAGGGTAAAATAGGAGGATTGTGTTTCCCCCCCCGGTTCCCTGGGGACTTTATCACCTCCTATCAGACATGTTGTGCATTAATTGTGTCTTTTGTGTGGTAGGGATACGATGTAACTCTCAGCTTGATTGCTGAGGTTGTGCTAAATCTGCTGGAGAAACTTATTTCCTAAAGGGAAATTGGTTTGGTTGCTGTCATGTGTGCTTAGCAAGGCCTGTGGTCGATACTAATCAAGAATGATGTATTCTCTCATTGTGAAAAAACGGCGTTCCTCTGTTGAGTGTTTTTGCCATTTTTTGTAGGTGATGATGGGTTGTGTGTGTCATGTGACCTACAACTGGGTTGTACTGGCCACAGAAGCACATGTGTATGTTGGACCGGGGTTCTTAGAGCCCTCTCTATTCTGTGTTTTTCCTTAGTAAAAATCAGATAGCAGGTTAGCTCGTGCGCTGTGTGGAGCTGTGAAACGCTTCATAGAGCTGACTATGACTGTGTCATATTCTCTTTTTGTCGTTACGTCGTATCATGGGTGTGGGGTCGTAAAGGGGTGAACTGGTAACCTTTCCTCTCCCCATTGTTCTGTCGGTCAGGGGTACACCCCCTGTCCTTCAAGGTTCCCGTCACGTGGCGGTTCGGCACGTTACGGGGGGGGGGGGGGGGGGGGGGGGGGGGGAGGGAGTTCCTGGTCCCACGGCCTGGTATATTGGGCGTGTGCACCGCAGGAATTCCCCCGCCATAGAGTACGTCACCGTGCGCGTCTCTGTTGGTAGGACTTCCGTGTGCTGTTCAGGTCCATGTGATGGATCTGTTTTCAGGGGGGGTGGTCAGGGCTCCTCCTCACCAAGCGCCTACTCAGGCCTTCTGTGAGTTCGGACTCCTTCTTCCATGTGAGGAAGCCTCCATCAGAGTACAGAGCCTTCCTCCTCAGATTGTCAAAGTGAGTGGACCCTCTAGAAGGGTCCTTTTCTATTGTATGTATATTCGATTCAATTCGTTTATTGAGTGTGTATGGGTTCGGTGCCTCTTCCCCGGAGGCCCTAAAACCAGTTTTTTACATGGCTCAAGGTGCAATATATTCTTTTCAATCTGTACAGCTCGCGTGGGAAGTCTCTCTGGGGATCCCCGTCTCTTTCCTATGGGAGGGTGGTGGGATGTAAAAATGTGAACATTTTTTACCCCGGCTGTGTAGACTGGGATACATACTGTTGATGCTTCCTTCTTTCTATTCCAGAAGTGTTGGAGTTAGGGAGTGTCACACCCCTCTTGTCGTTCCCCTGGGCGCCTTGGGGATTCAATGACAGGTCTAAATAGCCTGTTCATTGATGGGGGTGTGTCCCGACGCACGTATAGTGCTAGCTCGCTGTAAACAGGCGATTGACTGGCACGCCTTAGTTGCTTGTGGTTGAAACAGCGTTTTTATAAAGCAACTGAGATGGGGGTTTTTCCTCTTCCGGCGACCACATCCCATGACCTGGGTGGGTTGTCGACGGATCCTCGTTCATGTCTGGGGGATGATGACGGGATGGATCTGAACATATGTAGTGGGGTCTCACGCCCTTGGGGTGGGCCACCAGGCGCGGTTCGTCCCGACGTCTGGGTGGCGCCTTCTTTTCATGTTAAGATCAACACGCATATCTGCCCTTCTCCTGGAGTAGGCATGTCGGCGTGGTTAGGGCACGGGACTGGTTCTGGTCACGCTGGTCCAGATCAGTTGAACCCGTTGTCCGCCGGGGATGCAGATCTGCTGTTCTGGTACCCTGAGGGACTTGGGCTTTTTTCAGGGGGAAAAATGCCAGGTCGGTCTGGGTGTCACAGGGTTAAGCGCTATGGAGACCCTGGTTGGGTATGTTTTTACTCAGCACTGTCGTCATGGCTTACAGCCATGCCATTCTGTACGCGCTCGATCTCGTCGGATCTCGGCCGCTACACAGGTTGGTCCTGGTTAGTACTTGGTTGGGAGACCGCCGGGGAATACCGGGTACGGTGTGCTTAGGGGCTGGTTCTCCATTATTTTTCGCTCCTCTCTCACGCATGGCGAAGAGGGGCCTGTGGGGGTGGTTTTTTGACCTCCTCTGGTGACCCTGTGCTTCCCGTACCGCCAGGCCCGGTCCGAAGTGATGTTTGCGACCCGTAGGCCTGGGTTAACCCTTTTTGGAAACTGAAACACTTGTACTGCGGTATAGCCGGTGTATACCCGCAGGTGTGTTTTGGAGTTTTTTCTTGAGGGGTTATAGGAACAACCACCGCATTGGGTAACACCGAGGTGGTTGATTCCCTGGTGTGTTGGAGCAGTGTCAACTCCCGGGTTCACCGGTTGAGGGTGCCCCTGCACGTTCATGACGTCTGCCGATCGTGTCAGCCTTCTCTGCCTCGACCCCTCTGGGTGGGGGTTGTTAAATGGAGGCTTGGTCATGCAACACCGCCAGCTTACGCTCCTTCCGCCGGGGCGGCTGTGTTCAGCTGTCCCCTCTGGCGCCTGTCTCGTCCGCAGTCTCCAGGCTAGGGTTAACAGCCTGTTGCCTGGTTTTTCCCCGGTGCGCTGCCTGCTTCCGTTGGTTAACCTTTTTTGTGTGCTTACGGCCATGCTGACTGCCTATTCTGCAGGGTCAGTGTGCCAGGCGGTGTACTATTGGGGGGACGGGGCCCGCTCGGCTTACGGCCATACCGACCTGAACACGCCCGGTCTCGTCCGATCTCGGAAGCTGGGCAGGTTCTGGCCTGGTTGGTTCCGCCTGGGAATACCAGGTGCAGTAACTGAGGGGCCTTTGTCCGAATACGCTGGCGATGTGGGGGGCGGGGCACTACGTGCCCACCTGGTGGGGTCTTGATGCTGGCATCATGGACTTCTCTGGGCCCCCATTCCAGGGAGTCCAGTCCTTTTGGTGGGTCTGGGTCTTCCTTCGTGCTCCGCTGCTACGGCCTTGCCACGGGGTTGGGTTTGCCCTTGACCCCGTGATTCTGGGGGCAGTAACGAGGTTGTTCCTCCGTTCGTTCCCGGGTGGCATGCGGGTTGTGCGTGTGTGTAGTCGTGGGGTCAAGCCACGGTCTGCTCACCCTGTGCGTTGAGTTGCTTGAGTGCCTCTTCGCACGGTCGGGTCCGTCGCCCTCCCGTGACGCCCCTAATAGGGGGGCTACCCTCCATTAGGGGGGGTCGGGGGGGCTCGGCCCTCCCTGTTCTGATGGTTTTGGGGGGCTGTCAGCGGGGTGTATTTGTCAGCCAAGTGGCTCCGCTTGGCCTCCCTTGTGCAGAAGGCGATGCCAAGCTAAGCCACTAACGATACAGAACGTTAGGTTATGACTATAACCAAGTTCTGTTAGTTAGGGGCGATGCTTGGCATCGGACGCCGCTGCAGCCCTTGTCCTCACCTTGTGGTGAAAGCTTGGGAAGGAGGAGAGCAGGTGACCACACACCTGCTTATGAAGGTAAGCTGATGAGGGGTGTGGTCAGACTAATACTGGTATTAGAGGTACATTTGTGGTTTATTCAGTACGCGTGCACGTACGCGAGATAGTGCAGAAGGCGATGCCAAGCATCGCCCCTAACTAACAGAACTTGGTTATAGTCATAACCTAACGTTTTTAATTGTATTTGTTGTGCCGTATGTTGTGGCTTTGAAAGGTTTGTTTAGGTTTGTAAGTTGTAGATAAACAGATGTATTGTTCTGATGAACAAAGCTCAAAGCATTAAGAAGATTCCGAGCTGGGGCGGCTACGTGGCGTAGTGGGCAAGGCGCTCGCCACGAATGCTGAGCCCAGCGCTCCACATTGCTTTCAGTTTAGCTGGTCGTTCATACTAATACACGTTGGCCGTATTAGGGGGTGGGAAACTGATGGGTGGAGATCGGGCGTTGTGGACAGCGACTCCTACAGGTCGGTTGGTGCGCCTGCGCAGTAGAATCAGGAAGTGTCGGGGGCAGCGTGAGCCTCCCACGCGTTACTCCTCGCCACTGAGAGATCGAGCTGCGCAGGTGAAAAGATGCGACTGCTGTTACCTCAAGTACCGGAGGGGACTTGTGCTATGTATGACTTAGTCCACATTGCAGCCGGCTTGTGGGAGGCAAGGAACAGCGTTCGTGACAGGGGAGGGTTGAATTGGATGATACGAAATTGGGATGGGAGAAAATATATAGAAAATGGGAGAAAAAGTGGATAAAACAAAAAAGAAAATCCGAGCTCTCGAGACACAGAACACGTTGGTAAGTTTTATGTCCGATCATCGCATGTCCTCCTCATGACAGAACCATAGGGTTGAGGTTAAAATCGGCTAAATGCCTCTTTAACTTACCCTTTAAGCATTTCTTTCTTTTCGGTTATGTTAATTTGTTATTGTAAATGGCTGCATTTATCCAAAGCGCTCTACAATTCGTTCCTCACCTTTTACCCATTCACTCACACATTCACACGACGACGGCGGTGCCAACCTGCTCATCGGGAACAAATAGGGGTGTCTTGCTCAAGGACACTTCGACACGCTGCCCGGGAGGAGTGGGAAGAATCGAACCAGGAACTTCCGGATTACCAGACGACTGCTCTACCTCCCGAGCCACTGTCGCACAGTGAGCAAACGATCCACATCCCTCAATGACGTCCGCTCTCACTAATCTCAGTGAAGCCTGAGAGCCGACCTTGCTCACAGTCTGTCTGTTTTAACGAAGTGGATTCTCCTGTGTCTGCTGTCGGCTCCGCGGCCCAGACATGGCCATCAAACACACCGAGGGTGTGAGAGGGGGGAGAGGGTTCTGCCAGCTTTAGCTAATGCAACTGCTATGTGGTCAATTAAAATATGAGGATTAGTTACAATGTTTATCAAGGGATTTTACAATCTCTACAGCTGAAATTAAGAGAATGCGTCATAATAAAGAGAATGTGTCATCATTTATGAAGGAAAAACAATATGTTGTTTTTTAATGAGATGGAATGGTGTTTATCTGCCTTCTGTTTGCCTTCTTTTTATAATATACTGACGTAGAAATAATGAAATGTGATACTCTCTGGTCTCTCCACGTCTCATCTCTCCTTTTCATTATAGTCTAGTATCTCCACCTCTCATCTCTCCTTCTTATTATATTCTAGTCTCTCTACCTCTCATCTCTCCTTCTCATAATGCTCTAGTCTCTCCCATCTTTCCTCGTTATGCTCTAGTCTCTCCACCTCTCATCTCTCCTCATTATACTTGAATATCTCTCATCTCTCCTTCTCATTATACTCTAATATCTCCATCTCTCATTTCTCCTTCTCACTATGCTCTAGTCTCTCATATCTCTTCTCATTATGCTCTAGTCTGACACTGTTGACCACTAGAAGCTGCC